>NW_028221217.1:0-18950 GCF_045865225.1 Trachurus japonicus | reverse complement strand
TTTAACATTTACAACAGCTGTCCTGACTACAAACACACCGTTTATGGTCAAAACCAGCAGTTTGTAACTTCCCAACATGAAGGAAGCTCAATCTCACTTGATTCAGCAGCAGACTCCACAAACAAACCAGCTCTGCATTTTTATCTATTAACATGTGTCAAGATGGCAGGGGAGATAGATCTCAAAGGGCTCCTTCATCCCCAACACCATCAACATAATTAATAAACCAAGTTAAAGTGATATATAGGTGTCTGTATGTAACCCATGAAGATGTTCCCTGCACATGTTTGTACTTGTTCTTGTCGACAAATTGGTTTTATGTAATTCTTGTAAACAAGTCTGTGTTTTTATATAACTGGGTGAGACCGAAGACAAATCTCCTGCCTTGGCTGGACAATACATTTTTCGGTAACACTTTATAATAAGTACACACTATTAAGCATTAGTTAAGCATTAATAAATACTTTATTTTTTCATTTATAACACTTGAATACTCATTAGTATGTAGTTCATAAATACAGTTAGTGCTTATCAATGATAAGTAAAACATTTTTAACTGTGGTTATGAACTACATACTAATGAGTATGAATTCAGAATGTAATGCTTAACTAATGTTTAATAGTGTGCACTTATTATAAAGAGTTGCCAATTTTTCTATTGTATTCTAAATAAATTTTAAAGCCATAGATTTTTTTTTAAAATATCCGGCAGCCATGTTTCTTCCAGGATTTACCAATAGCAAAGCCATAATCAGCTCTGGCACATGCCACAGTAGCGAGGGGGGCGGGGCGAGCAGTACTAATTTGCATTTAAAGGGGCAGGCACCCAAAGCAGCCGTTCTGTACGGGGCTGTTCTGAGAGGGCGAATAGAGAGCTGTCATGTTGGATCCTTGTGGTATTTTGACCAAAAGCATGTCACAGACATTTCATTAAGAAACCTAGGAACTATTTTAAATTGTTGAAAAGAGGCATAATGAGTCTCCTTTAAATTGCTTCACTTGTTTGGCCACTTCAGGTTGGGAACCACTTTCGTAAACAACCAAGTGGTAATGTGACATTCAGGACTGACTCCTCTCCTAAATGACGTCATGCATTCTTGTTCCTATTTGTCTTTAAGTTCATTAGCATTTGTGCTAAAACTTTTTCATTGTTAGTGAGCACTCCCTGAACGGAAAAAAACCCTCTCACCAACATTTTCAATTCTCTCCAGATACATAATCATAATCCAGCAGCGGCGATGATGATAGTGGTGTTACTACAGTTATTATATTAACATAGAGACAACGTGTTTCTAAAAATATGAGCAGCTATTTTCCAGCCCAGTGAATATTCAAACCTGTAATGAGAGAACACGGAGACAGTGCGTTGTTGATGGTGCTAATAATATATCTCATCATGTAGTTTCATTAGCATGGGAGGCATCTTTAGAGGGGAAACATCCCCAAAACACAAAAACTAGCTTGTCTGGAAATTGAATGCCCTCTCCTATTTAAACCTGTTGAAGCCCTAAAATGTAAAATCAACATTTAATTGTTAGGTTGAGACAACAGGTGTGAAGGGGGACAGGTGGAAGCCCCTCTCAGCAGGACGATGATCAGAGCAGTGGGACGGATTAAGCCTCTGATGCCGCTGTTCAAACAGAAGGAAGCATGAACTCTGGTTTGCTAAACAGGCGGTGGAGCAGCAGCAGCAGCAACAGCAGACATCTTTTTTTTTTTTTTTCTCCAACTCTGCTACTTCCTCCCCATTAAAGGAGCAAAGTCTCTGGCTGCCTCTCTCGTTCCGTCTCTCTATTTTTAGCCGCCCATGAGATGAGAGACGACCCACCACTGCGGCGGTGGCAGGCGTGAGTGGGCGATGGTATAGCGAGAGCGAGAAATATTGATAGAAAGACAAAGAGCGCACAAAGCAAAAGCGACAGAGAGAGACGGGAAATGGGGAGAAAGACTGAAAAAAAACCCCCCAAAAAACAAGTACGAGTTAAAAAGAAAACACACAGCATCGTGTTTTTATTGCTCGGAGATCTCGGCAAGCGTCGATCTGAGACGAAGGCGCGATGATGTGCTGGCAGCTCTGCCTGCAGCCTGCTGCCACACCTGAGTGCAGACGTGTTTATCCTGTTGGCCGGAAAGTCACATTACACAAGCAGTGAGGAGAGAGAGAGAAAGAAAGAAAGAAAGAAAGAAAGAAAGAAAGAAAGAAAGAAAGAAAGAAAGAGAGAGAGAGAGATGTCTGTGCAGGAGCAAGAAAGTAATAAAGCGGTTCACACTGTGGAGGAGTGAGGACAGGAAGAACAAGCTGAAAGAGTCTGACCTCACACTGTTGCTCCACTATAAAAAGCACTAAGCCGTGTCTCTAACTGCTGTGGTGGATTCCCCCATTCACAGACATGCAGCGTTAAACTGTGCTCACACACACACATACACACACGTGAATAAATAATAAATAACAAGAACAGCATCCCCCCTCCCACATTACTGATAATGGATGAAACCTCCCTCCGAGCTTGAGGAAACTGTTTGTTCCTGTTTGTCTTTGAACTAAACGCTGTGAAAGTAAATGGAGGTTTTAATGTTTTTAATTATAGATCCTCACTCTCACTGTGTTTTATTTTGAAATTTACGTGATGCTCAGTGCGTTTGACTTCCTGTTTGGAGTGAGTGATCTAATCTACATGGATTAATACGTGCTGGTTGCGTGATCAGGCAATAGACCTGCACATTTTATTCTATTTTTTCGCCAGAGCAGTGCCGGACCGGAGACGGATGCTCTGACTGACATGAATGGGCCTCTGGTGTGAGCACCTGAGTAGAGTCTATGGAAACTGGGGGTTCGAATCCACTGTGACATGTTTGATTGTTTATCTGCGGTACAGAGACTCTCACCTACTGTGGGTGTCTTTGCTTTAACACCTTGACACTCACTGGCCCGTCCAGGACCTGGCTGGCCCAGGGTTAATCAGAAGCAAAGTGACCCATAGGCCAGTGGGTGTTAAAGGGATAGTTCAACATTTTGGCAAATTGGCCCATTGCCATAATCCCTATAGTCATAGGAGTAGTTTTGTTACCTTTAATTGTCGGTGCAAGCTATTTTTAGAACGGCGGAGCAGAGCCGCAAGCTGCTCAGAGCTACGCTACAGAGGCTCATGGGATTTCTTGGTTTCCCTCATCAAACTCATCAAATACACAATCCAACAACTCCAAAACGCTCTGGTGGACAAGTTGTGACCTGCACATTCACCACGCTATGAGATAATAACACAACGTTACCAGACAGAGTTGTTTTAGAGGCAAATACAGAGACTGCTGGCTGAAAAACTGATCCCGTCTGGATCCGCATCAGTGGTTTTGCATGAATTTACCTCCAAAAATTCGCCAAAATTTTGAACTGTCCCTTTAAGGGGTTACTGTAAAGTGTTGTCATACATCTTGTATGCAAAGATCACAACTCCAGAAACTGCTTCTTCTGAACCTTCCACTGAAGCCGCTGTGAACTGTTACGTCTTCATCAACACGTTTCACAAACACTTCACAGATTCTAAACGACGTTTGATTCAAGTTTGCAAGATTGTTAGAGAGTAACAGAGACGGCTGTCGGAGACAACCAGACAGAGAGAAGAGAAGAGAGAATCTCACAGAAACGGTCCAGATGAAAGAGAATCAGTTAAAGATGAGAGAAAAATAAAATGTGACACGAAGAAGAACAGGTGTTTGGACGCGGCCTGTTACCTGCTCGTGGTGTTCGATGCCCATGCTGATGGTGTTGATCAGGATGGCGATCATGATGCCTCGGTTGAAGTACTTGCTCTCCACGATGCCCCACAGCTTCATCCTGATGTCGTGCCACAGCTGCCTGCACGTCCTCTTGGGACACCCACAACCCCTCGCGTCCTTCTTGCCCTTCTCCTTCGCCCCCTCCCTGTCCGCTTCCTCCACCGCCCCCTCCTCCCCCGCCTCCCCGCTGCCGGCGGCGCTGCGAACCGGCCCGGCGCCGTCGCTGAGTGACCGGGCGGCGGCGGCGGCGGCGCACTGAGGGCAGCCCTCCGAGGCAGAGGCCGGGGCGAGGGCCATGGGGTCGGCTGGGGAGGGGTGGTCCGGTCTGTTGTGGTGGGGGCAGGGGGGGCCTAGGGTATATACAGGAATCTTGAAGTTAATTCTAATACCTTTTTAAGACTTTTTCAAGACCTTCTCAATATTTTTCAATACCTCACCGCCACTTCAACCCGTAACCATTTACATCAGTGACACTTTTAACTTAAAGGGATAGTTCACCCAAATTGAAATTTCACTCATTATCTACTCACCCTCATGTCGACTAAGGGCTGGGAGAAGTTTCAGAGTCCTCCGTGGCTTCTCTGAGTTACAGGGGGTCTCGGCGTAGCAGTGCATGTTCGTCCAAATTGGACGAACCGGGAAGAGGAGCTTCCGCTACAAACAAGCTTGAAATATAGACTTATTTAATTTTTTTCGGGACAATTTTGCATTTCGGGGCTTCAATACAAGACGGACATTACATACGAGCAGCATGGAGGTATTTGGATGTTTTTTGGTGTCTTTTTGTTACGAAGACAATTGGTATCCATTGGCAACCGTTATATGGACATGCACTGCTACGCCGAGACCCCCTGTAACTCAGAGAAGCCACGGAGGACTCTGAAACTTCTCCCAGCCCTTAGTCAACATGAGGGTGAGTAGATAATGAGTAAAATTTCAATTTTGGGTGAACTATCCCTTTAACAGTTCTAGTTTGTGATAAAGACTATAGACCACTATGATACAACAGTATTCAAAATAGGCTAAGATAATAAATAAAAGGCAAAGTTTATAATAATAAAAAAAAAAAAAAAACATTGCTCCACTCTCAAAAAACCAAAACAACAATCTTCTTTTCTTTTTTATGTACCGGTTCATCTTTGTTTTTTAATAAAATGAATAAATTCACACACTTTCACAATGTTTTTTAGGACTCAAACTCTTGGACAGCTAATTCAGAAAAAATACCTTCAAAATTTAAGACTTTATAAAGTTGTGAAAAGACTTTTTAATACTTTTTAAAGGGACAACGAGGGGTTTTGGAAAGCGAAGTGTTCTCATACTACATTTACCATGAGCCTCCACGCGCACAGAGAAATTCTTGGACCGGCGCAAGACGGACGTCTTGCCAAGAATGTTTTCATTCATCAACAATGAAAGTCGGAGGTTCAAAGACGATCACATACCGTCGTAGTTCCGACCATAAACAGCGATTCGGCAGCGTTACTCTCATGACCCGCCGGGCTGCGTCCGTGAAACCGAAAGTAAGGAAACGCTGGTCGGCTAGCCCAGCGTTTCCACCACTAATTAAAATAACAAAATAACGATAGAGACAAAACGATATATTTATCGAAAATGGAGCCATTAACAAGTGTGGGTAGCGGAGATTCATCCACATTAATATGAGACTTTTGTATAACCAAACAGAAACTCCTCGTTGTCTCTTTAAGGGTCTTAATTTTCCCAAAATTGATTTATCACCTTTTAATACTTTTCAAGACCCCGCGGATACCCTAGTCAGTGCACAAACCACATGACTCAACACAACTCTCAGTCGTTATGGTTACAGTTTACATACCGTGCCTCGCTGCTTTCCTGTGGCGCCTGCCTCGCCCGTTGGCCCTCCTCTCCCTCCCCTCCCCGCCGCCCCGGCCTCGGCCGACCCCCCGGAAGCCGCGGGGTTTCCCTCGCAGGGTGTTGAAGAGGGCGACGGTCTGCCTGCGGGCGCGGCGCAGGATGTGGCAGACCAGCTGGAACAGTGCCTCGTAGCAGTCGCCGGGCTCGCTGGCCAGCGTGGAGGAGGAGGAGCACTGCGCCCGCTGCTCCTGCATCAGCTGGTGCTCCCTCTGCTTGGTCTCCGAGAACTGGGTGGCGATGACGACCAGGCACAGGTTGATCATGAAGAAGGAGCCCACCTGAGGGGAAAACATCATCATTTAGATCCGACTCTGGTCAGTCCTGGTTCTGTGGGTCAGACGTCTTTTACTTTAAAGAGAACATATTATGCTCATGTCAGGGGCTTTTAACCTTCCTCTTGTCAGCTTTCTGCTACCATCTCTTGTGTTCGGGTCGGTTTTGAAGTCTTAAATCAGCTGTAAAACACACTAAAAACAATTATTTATCATCCCATTTGTTTCTCATCTCTTGGTTACATTGTTAGACTTCCTAATCCATGAAAAGGTTTTGAACTTGACGTGATTTCAGTTTTAACTCTCATTATTGTTGTTATCATTATAACCGGGTCGAAACCGACCCTAACAACACAAATGTCATAATTGTAACCAGAGCATTTCAGAATTTTGTGAAAACAAAAAAAAAGAAGTTTTAATTTGTTTCAGTGTAGGTCCCTGACAAAGTGGAAAGGTCTTGATGCAATAAACAAATGTGTGTGGCACTTTTATGCATTAAAAACCTAAAAATGGGTCAGTGGTGACTCTAACACAAGAGGATGGTTAATATGATATTGGATCCCTGGCTCTTTCCTGCTTGGAAACAAACAAACACACATTCGGATTCAGCCCAGCTCCTCCCACCCACCCAAGTCTGCTGAGATTGGTATCTTGCTACATAGTGACACGCCCCCTCTCACATTACCACTGGGCACTGAGGCCAGAGCCAGGCGAGTTGCCATATATGGACTTCCGCCGAAGTTGTGACGTTACAGAAAGGGACTTTAGAAAAAACTCTCCAAACTCGAGTGTTTGCAGCAGCTCAGAGCTACTGAAACTGCCTCTAAAGCAAGTGACCAACATTTACAACATATTCATAAGACGGAAAAACTAGAAAAGCATAATACAGTAGGTCCTCTTTAAATATAGTTATCTGCAACACTTGCAGAAATTGGCATGAAATAGTCCTTGAGTTATAATCTTGTGTGTTGTGGGTCAGTGCCAGTGAATCTCAATGACTGAAGGAGTCAGTGAGTGAGTTGGCTGGAGGCCAGTTCACTGTCGCATTTTAACACAAACATCAAAACTCCATATTTCTGGGGCGGTGTTTAGCTCAGTTGGTAGAGCACCCGCCCCATATGTTGAGGCTATAGTCCTCCCTGCAGGCGGCCCCGGTTCGAATCCCGCGTCGGACAGCCCTATCCTGCGTGTCATTCCCCTCCTCTCTGCCTCCTGTTTCCTGTCACACTCTCAACTGTCCTATCTAATAAAGGCATAAAAAGCCAAAAAATATACTTAAAAAAAAAACTAAAAAAAAAACTGCATATTTCTGTCAGATTTAGAAACCAAATCTCATTGATTTTGTCTATAACCAATAGAACCTGATACAACTTTAACACATCTCGTAGCAAAGACGGAAGATATTTTGGATCGCCCTCGTTCTAAGGTACAAGTCACAGTCATATCACCACACATAATGTTAGGAGGAACTCCTCTGGATGAATCTTCAGTTCAATCTGGGTCCTGTGATATAAAAGTCAAAGCTGGAGGAGTCTGAGTGCCAAGTTGAGACTTCAGAGAAATATCCAGTCACACAGATTAAACCCTCCGTTTCCTTAACGGTGGACTGAAGCTCACATCACTTTACTTTCATTTAGTTTGAACGTGGCCTCTGTGACTGGAATCTGTTCAAAACAACTACTATCAAACAGCTGCACTTCACACTGACTTCATCTCCATGGGAACAATAGCTAAGGGTCATGGGTATTATAGTGTTTAGTCATTTGCCAGACCTGACTAATAGAACAAAATAACATCTTTTTCTACTGATTGGCTGACGCCGACCTGTTGTTACTAGAGCTCCAGAGAGAGGAGATGGAAAACTACACTGAGAAGCTTTCTGTATCTCAAAACCACAAATAAAAACACAGGAAAAGTGTAAAATATTGGACATTTAAAAGGAAAATAAAACTACGGTGTGAACACCATCTTGTAGGAGGAAGGAAAGATGAGAAGCCTCCAAAATTTTCTTTGATGATATTTGAAGGAGATGGTTTATGTGACTCTTATGTGTTAATCTGTGTCTTTGTTACTCTACCAGGCTCTTTATACTGTACATACAGTATTACGGTCTAAACCCTAAATCCTGCAGCAGCAGACACTCAACATGATCTAAATGCTTTGCGAAAGATTTGGAAATGACTATATGAGTCAGTGAAACCTGGTCCTGAACTTGACTGTCCTTGATTAATAATGAAACAGGTACTGTAAAGAGTCTTGTTAGTCTTGAGTATGTGAGAACAATAGTTAAAGGGGACATAGTATGGAAATATCACTTTTTGAAGGCTCTTTTCCGACCCCCAAAATGTGAGAATTGACAATAAATCTGTAATTTTCAGGCTCCGAACGCTCGAAACGTTACGTCTTGTCTTAATAAATGGACTGCATATTGGAGCCCTGTGGTGTGCGAGCTGTTCTATTCTCTTTTCAGGCTCCCGAGGTTGAAATCCACGTGGTTTTACGAGCTGTTCCCTCTTTGTCTTCCATTGATGTAACTAGTTTTCAAATTTGTATACCCCACCCCTACCTGGTACCAGTAGAAGGGGCGGGGCAAACAGTGGTTCATTTGCATTTAAAGGGACAGACACTGAAACCAGCCGTTCTGAACAGGGCTGTTTTGAACGGATGAAAAGAGCTGTGATGTTTGATCCTTGGGGTATTTTGACCAAAGAATGTCACAGACATGGCTTTAAGACATCTGGGAACTATTTTAATTTGTGGAAAAGAGGCATGATATGTCTCCTTTAAAGTCAGAGAGTTCAGACGAGGAGATACAAAGGGTTAGTTTATTAAAATCTTACCCAAAGTTTTAGTGTTTGATCAAGAACAACTGATCAAATATGAAGAACTTCGACTACAGCTATTTGTTAAACTTTTATTCCAGATTATTTTTTCAGAGGTGAGTCAGAAAACTGTGCTGCGTTACACTGTGTGTGTGTGTGTTTGATGTGTTAAGCTCAGCCTCACTCCTTCACTTGTGCTCTGAAGCGGCGCTGGAAGGACAGAGAGGAAAAAAAAGAGAGAAGAGAAAAGGGCAAGGTCACCCAGAGAAACAGAGCTGATGTGCAGAAAGAGGAGGAGAGGGGGAAGAGAGGAGGAGGAGAAGGAGGAGGAGGGTGGGGGTGAAGTGTAACGCTCTCTGAGCTGTGATCAATAGTGATTGTGAAACCTTCTAACCCCCTCCCTGCTCTCCATCTGAACCTTGGTGACTGTGAAAGAGCAGGATAAAGTGTGTATGTAAGGGAATGCATGCATGTGTGTGTGTGTGTGTGTGTGTGTATTGGCTGTGTGTGTGAAGCTGCTCCTCATTGATCCAGAGCAGAGATTTGTGGTCAGACCGGCTGGATTTCATGCCGCCTCTCTGGACTGAAGGGGAGGCGGTTGGTCCCAGCACCGGAGCAGCACCCGGGCCGATCCCATCAAATATTTATACTCACTCTCTGCTGGAGCCACTGGAATACAATTAGATTAGTGTGTGTGTGTGTGTGTGTGTGTGTGTGTGTGTGTGTGTGTGTGTGTGTCTGTATTTGTGTGGTTTTAGTGACAAAATGACTGAGAGGCTGAGCAGCAGAAAGGAAGAGGAGTCCTTAGAATTAATTTCACTCCCAGAATGCAACGCTCCACACAGTTTTACTTTAAACAAGGAACCAAGCACCTGCATGGTAATAGTAGTAGATAGTGATGTGAAAGGTGCTGCATACAGTGAGTTGATAGAGATCGAATAATTAATGCTAAAAAGCAAAGTCTTGGTAAGGTATTGGACAGTCATTCATCAAAAGGACAGAAACATGACTCCAGCCTTATGAGGAGAAACTGAGTCATGTCAGATCTGTCACTTCCTTCTTTCCGTCAAGACCTGGGCTGCCAATTCACATCATTTTTCTGTATCTGTATTTATTTTCATTAAAACTTTTTATCTATCTACTTTTTATCCTATTTTTAATGCAATTTTAGCTTTGGTTTTATCCTCTCTTGCACTGAAACACTGTGTGATGGATGTTTGAAAGTCAATTTAATTTTATGTGATGCATTAAAGAGGAACTTTGCAAGATTTTTACCCTAAACTAAACAGCTTCTCAGTAATTTTGATGTTTAAATGACTTACAGGGACAATGGAGGCTCTCTGTCTTCCACCTAGCGACCCGGTGTCCCAGCTCTCGTCTCGGTGAGAAACATGGACAGCTTTACTGCACTACGACACTAGCACACCCAGTAATCTGTCATCTTTTGTTAACATTATCCACCTTAGAAGACATCGCTAAATAAAATTAGTTTGGTTTCTGTAGCCTTATAATTATTCTTTTATATATACATAAGGGTCTTGCTTTAGAGAGTGTGGCCATCTTGCACTGCCATGTTTGTACGGCAGCCCGAACGGAAAACCCAGCCAGACAGAGAGCACGTTTTGCGTGCAGAAATAAACCAATGAAGAGGAAGGTGGAAGGAAAGAAGAAGGAGGAGGAAAATTGTTATACGTTTTTGAGTTATAAACCTGAAAGTTTGCGAATGGAGTACAGGTTTTTTTGTCCTCGGAGGCCACCGTCACTTTACCGAAGGAAGGGGGGTGCAATCTAGAATCTGAAAGCTAGATGCCCCGCTTTGCCCCCCCCCCATTTTACACACTGGGCCTTTAAATAATAGGTAATCAACGTAAGATAAATCTGTTCAAAGCTCCAACATGAGACATGGAAGCTACTGTAACAGTGCGCCAATAGAAACTGAGCCTGTGCATCATCAGTAGGTGAATGTGTACTGTGCAACTTAACTCCACCTGAGCTGTGAAACTGAAACTCACTGGTTCGAGATCAGAACAAAACTTGGACAACTAATGTTGCATTAATAAAGTTGTGTTTCTTGATTAAACATCTGGATAAATTCATCTCTGTGGTCAATGAATCATCTATTGGCTCAAACAGAATGATCTCTGTGAAGCTATAAACAGGAAGACAGCCAGATGTGGTGCAACAAAGATGGCCGACCAGTTCAAACGCTCCTCAAACAGCAGTGTGCCTGTGAGACAGCGGCAGTTTGATTAGTTGTTATTCACCAGATGATGACGGATAATTAACACACATCTTCTCTGTGTTGTTGGTTTGTTTTTTTTTCTTTTAGCTTCTGCAGCGAGGAGCAGAATGAGTGAGGACAGGGTTAATGAATGTCACCGAGGTGGTGAAAAGCCTTTACAACCCTCCAGCTCTGCACAACCACAACAGTTTAGGCTGGACTGTTAATCACTGTAGTTTTTATTAGTGTCACTGTGACGCCTGTGTGGTAATTCATCCATTAATCACAATTAAACTCACCGATTGTCGTATTAATGCGACTAGAAGGAGCTGGAACCTTAAAAAATGAACTCATCTTTTGTGACACTAATCTGTTTTGTTTCTGCCACGAGTGAAATAAAAAAAAAAAAAAATTTTTTCTTCTCCTAAACAGTTCCATATTCACAGTAATTAACTTCCCTCCGCACCAAAGAAACGACTGTAATTGATTCGATAAGGGAGTTGAAAGGATTCAGATTTGATCAAATGCTGTTGAACCCCGTCCCTATTAGGGTTGTTTAGAAACGGAGTTAAGCTCCAGTGAAGTTCTGGAGATTATAAAAAGCAGCAAATGTAATTTCATCTTCATTTAAACATTTTTTTTTTTTTACTTTGACATTAAGCCAGTTAAGCTAAAGCTGAACAATTTAGCACAATGAGAAAAATCCCCCCCGTAGTGCAGGGAAACTGATTAGAAAGTGCACTTTGCTTATTATAAACTCATCAAACTTCCTGTTATGTGTGTGGTTGCTGGCTGATCCTGCATCAGCCGCCGTTTGCCGCCGCCGCCTCCTGCAGATTACAACAGGTGTGGCATTAATAATCAGATGGATCTGTATCCAGGGATAAGCGAGGGGTAAAAAGGCGGGGGCGGGGCTTAACCGGTGTCAAACGATGGGGCTTACCCGCGTATTTACGGATGTTAAACCTTAATTCCAGGTGGCGGAGCGGTGTTTTCCAGGCAAAGCCTTTTAATTCCAGCGAGTCTCTTTGTCTAAACTGCTCTACATGATGGTAATCAGCAGCACGCAGCAGCTTCGACTCTCTCCATCTTGATCTCACTTTTCTCATCTGTCCCTCCATCTGTCACTCCATCTCTCTCTCATCAATGTTTTCATCTCGCTCCCTCCTTGCGCTCTCTCACTCTCTCTCCTGTTGCAATTCAATTTAACACACTTAATCTGCATGAATGTTACGTGAGTGAAATACTCAAGGTGTCTCAACGCAACTTGAACCTCTCTCTCTCCTCCTCTCTATGTCTGTCTCACTTTCCCTCTCTCCATAAATAGATGGATAGATAAACAGATAGAGTGAGAACTTTATAAATCTCAAAGGGAAACAGCAGAGCTGCAGTCACTTCATATGAATCACAGAAACAATGAGGAAAGAAAGAAACAGTGTAATCAAAGATGAAATTATGCAATAACTAAATAGACTAAAATGATAAATGAAGAAATAAAACAAGCAGATTTAAAATAATTAATGGAAAAAAAAAAGAGATGAATGAGAGACTGATAGCTGTACTGTCTGCTAATACGATATACCACAGTAAACTGTACTTTAGTGCCAGTCATTGATCAGACAGAACACAGTATACTGTGTGTTCTCTCTCTAACTCTTCCTCATCTACACATTCAATTATTATACAGGTGTTCTTGTTAAACATTATGATGTCACAGTGAGGGTGACCTTTAAACCTTTGGATGTAAGAAGCTGTAAATTTCACCATTTGATCCTATTGGATATTTGTGATATATTGCGCCATAGGTGCATGAACTTGTGAGCTCTGACCCCGATGAGTTCATCCTTGAGTCCAAGTTAATGTCAAATTCATTCAAGGTGTAACTGATTGTGTTCAGATGGATGGGGGATTGGGACAGATGGATGGATGGATGGATGGATGGATGGATGGATGGATGGATGGATGGATGGATGGATGGATGGATGGATGGATGGATGGATTGATAGATGACCCAGACACAGAGAGCTGTTGTTGTGGAGGAGTAACTCTTCAGTCTGAGAGTCTCCTCTGATGGCAGATGGCTGGAAACACTTTTGTGTCACAGCAGAGCTGCTTGTGAAATCTCTCTCTCTCTCTCTCTCTCCCTCTGTCTCTGCTGTTTGATCAACAGGTCACAGAGTGGATCTTCAACACCTCCTCCAGAGTTTCAGAGAAGTTTCCTGCTGCTGCCTCTGGTGCTGCTGCCCCGGCAGACTGCAGCAGAGACGCCGAGGTCTCTCTGTCTGTCGGTGATCCATCATCTATCTACTGCAGCCATTCTGTCAGCACGACTGTGTTCAGCGTCTCTCAGTGTTACAGACAACGTAATTAACACATGAACATTAAAGCTCAAACCGTTTTCCTCCACTGTGTTTGTGAGACGAGCCTCAAGACGTGTTGTAACATCATCGACAAGAGCTCCGACGGGAAAAGGGAAAACAACAGCAAGAAAATCCTGTTGATACTTAATCTACAGAATGTTTATATTATGGTCAATAAGACATTTATCTAGAGATTACTGTAAACAGTGGAGGTTTGCTTCATCTTTCAGATCGTGCTTTAGGCGTTTCCACTTCAGGAGACCATTTCCAGTGAAGTTGATTTTGATCCTGATTCTTCTACAGATGTGACAGATGTGGCTAATAGTCCCAGAAACTAAAAACTCCTTATGTCCTCAAACTACACATGTGGAACACCAGCTGTAGTGATGGAGTAAGGTCTTAAATTGTTTCAGATTTTCACTTGTTTTGAGACAAACTCTTGTCAGACATGTCTGTACTTTTATGGTTGTGCTAACATAATATGCTAATGCTAACATATTACAGTGCCACATACAGTATACATATTAGCATGCTGACATCCTAAATATTTGATGTAAATATCAGTATAATGACATGCTAGCATGCTAAAGTATCAAGTCCAACACTGTAAACATCCAGAATAGTAGATGAATCAAATACACTGTAAAACTGACCTTCAACTTTACTTCTGCTGGGTCCTGACTCATGCATCACATCCTTCAGAGGAAACAGGCTATGTGCAATGAATCTTGGGATATGCTGAGCCATGAAAACTCCACTAGTCGTGGCCTTTGTGGTTCAGGAGAAAAAGAAGAACTCATTTCTTGGCCACAACTGAAGGAGCCTTTGAAGTGGGACGGCCTTGTCACAACCTCTGAAGGATGCGGGCGCCCTGAACTTGGGACTTCACATTGTGTCTCTTTAAGCACCCCTTGATTCCCTCTTACACTGCGTTTTTATATTGCAAGCTTCCGTTCAGGTTGGCATAAAAACATGGCGGCACAAGATTGCAAAACTCTCTAAAGCAAGACTCTTGCTATATGTATATATAAGAAGAATTATAAGGCTACAAAAACCAAACAGATTTTATTGTATAGTGATTATACACGTATACAAATATATTTATAGCGAGTATATTCAGATTTTGACAATAAACCTTGCCAATTATTACACACTGGACCTTTAATGCACCCGTTTCTACACCACCAACACGTGGTCGCTTCCATTTCATGCCGACACACTGGTCCATCATCACCACCTTCTGTCCTTTTTCTTCTCTCTCTTTCCTTTATCGATCCACTCATCCGTCCATCCATCCATCCATCAACCCGTCCCCATATCTCTCCTCCACCACTTCTTCCCCTCTTAATCACCCTCTGCCTTAAGCTCGCCGCCGTCTTTCTCCCTGCGCTCCACACTTCACACCACTTCTCCATTCCTGTCTGACCTCTTTCCGTCTATTTTCTCTCCCATTTCATCATCTCTTTTTTTTCTCCACATTTCTTACTTTCATCCAGCTCTTACTCCTGTCCTCAGCTATTTCCTTCCTTTCCAACCCCCTCTCCCCCTCTCCCACTATCTAACAGCAGCCATTATATCGTAAACTATCTGTAGTGAGACGATTTTAGGGGCTTGATGTAGGAGATAATGTCCCACAGCAAATCTGGCAAAGAGCATGGGAATGTGTCCTTTACTGTGTGTAAATACATCTGTATGCGTGTGTGTATTTCTGCGTGACAGAGAATAATGAGTAGCGTGACAGATAAATGAATGATGCTCAGGATGCTGCTCAGCTCAGCGAGGAAGAGGAGATCAAATGAAGGAGGGAGAGGAGGGGGGAGAGGAAGAAGAGGAGCCGGGAGGTGGCGGAGATAAAAGGGAAGAGGGAGGGAGGGAGAAAAAGGAGGTTAAGGGGGAGAAGTGACACAGAAATACAAAGAGAGAGAGAGACGGAGGGAAGTGTGAGCAGAAACAAGGATTGACGGATGCCAGGTAAAGGATGACAAAAGGTAGAGGTGACAGGGAGCAGTGATTGACAGATTTAAGGAGGCAGTAATAGAGGGAGAGTGATGTTAGAGGAAATTATGTAAGAGGTGGAGGATGGAGGGAGAGGGGAGGTGAGGAGAGGAGAGGAAGGAGGAGAGGAAGGAGGAGAGGAATGGAAGAAGAAGGAGAGAAGACGAGGAGAGGAGAGGAGAGGAAATGAGAGGAGAGGAGAGCAGAGGAAGAAGGAGGAGATGAATGGAAGAAAAAGGAGAGATAGGAGAGGAGAGGAGAAGAGAAAAGCAAAGGAAAGGAGAGGAGAGGAAAGGAAAGGAAAGGAAAGGAAATGAGAGGAGAGGAGAGGAGATGAGAGGAGAGGAGAAAAAAGGAAGGAAGAGAGCAGAGGAAGAAGGAGGAGAGGAAAGGAAAGGAAAGGACGATAGAGGAGAGGAGAGCAGAAGAGAAAAGGAAAGGAGAGGAGAGGAGGAGAGAAAATGAAAGGAGAGGAGAAGAGAAGAGAAAATGAAAGGAAAGGAGAGGAGAGGAGAAGAGAAAATGAAAGGAAAGGAAATGAAAGGAGAGGAGGAGAGAAAAGAAGAGGAGAGGAGAGGAGAAGAGAAGAGAAAAGGAAAGGAGAGGAGGAGAGAAAAGAAGAGGAGAGGAGAGGAGAAGAGAAGAGAAAAGGAAAGGAGAGGAGGATAGAGGACAGAAAAGGAAAGGAAAGGAGAAGAGAAGAGAAAAGGAAAGGAGAGAGGAGGAGAGGAGAGGAGAGGAGAGGAGAGGAGAGGAGAGGAGAGGCAGAGCTTATGTCTGCATCTGAAGGCAGGCAATTAAAAGTGTAATAAAAAGACAAGAGAGCCCCTGGGTTAGAGAAATAACTGGGACTGGCAGTCACGCTGCATTATGATAGCACACACACACACACACACACTACAGAAGAAATAATATACTGAGGAGAACACGCATCAACGCTCATACACAGAAATGTACAGCACAGAGAGAGAGAGAGAGAGAGAGGATGAAATTAAAGAGTGTTTTATCAGAACAAAAGGAGGAGGGGGTTCCTCAGGGATTTCAGCTGTTCACTATGACACTGACAGCCTTTTGTGTGTATGTGTGTGTGAGTAAGAGAGTGTGTAAGAGGAGGAGCAACAGCGTTTCCTTGCCGTCATCTGTAGCTTGGCAACAAAAACAGGAAATGTAAAAAAAAAAAAAAAAAAAAAAAAAGTTGTTCAACTGCAGAAAACTACAGCTTCACATGTGTGTTAGTGAGTGTCAGTGGTAAATGAACTAATGTCATGTTATTCTTTTATGTGACTTTGTGAGACATTCATCATCCTCCTGACAAACAAGTGTTGGTGAGCGTGACTTACAATAATCAGTAGGATGAAGTAGATGAAGTTGTAGAAGGAATGTGCATCCATCACGTAGTACATGATCTCCACCCATCCCTCCAGAGTGATCACCTACAGCCAGGACAAGAGGTGAGAGAGGAAACACAACCATTACTTCTCAACTTCACGGTTGAAACTGTGGATTTGGGAGAAACAGGCTTTGTGCTAAGCTTAATTAAACTGAACTAAGCTAAACTAAGATAATTAAAGCTGCTACAGTTTGCAGTGTTGAATTCAACAGACAAACAAAGCAGCAGGAGAAAGTTTGTGACATATTTCCAAAAATGTTGAACTAATCATTTACAATAACATACTGAACAGTACTAAGTTAGTAATCAAAGTAATCAAAAAAGTTACTCTTTACCCCGTTATAACACCGTTACCGCTACTGATAATAAAATGCTCCATTACTCGCCATCACTTGACTCAAAAAGTCCTGTCCCAGAATGATACACCTGTTAAAGTGTTCGTTATATATACACACTTTTTTTTGTCCGTCAACTAGTTGAAAAAAAAAAAAAAAGAAGTTTATCTGGAGCTAACCAACTCATTCATGAATACTGAGTGAGTTGGTTTGCTCCAGATAAACAGGAGGTTAGGGTTATGGTTAGGGGGGCAAGCCCAAGTAATTTGAGATATTTGAGCATTTTATAAAAAAGTACAGCAGTAGTTACTTTTCCTGGTAATTAGTTACTTTTAAAATGTAGTAATTCAGTTACGAACTCTGTTACATTTTGGGGGAAGTGACAAGTAACTATAACTAATTACTTTTTAAAAGTAACGTGCCTAAAGTGTCCAAAGCTTCAAAAACGCCGGAAGTCATTCATTTTCAATGAGAGCCTGGCGACCTGAGCGTCCAAAGCGTCACCAGACGAGAAGTTGAGTCTCGGTTAACTTTATGGTAATTAGCTATGACGCGGTTCGGTGGCAACCAGTCAGAATAGAGGTGTCCTTCAGCTCCTTTACATGCGATCGAACTTTGACGTCGGTCACGTGAAGAGCGACCAAAGCGGCTAAAAATATTTTGCCTCTTTAGAAGCTTTTGGTGTGAACGTACAGTAACACTGTTTAATGGACAAACTGACTTGGTTTCTTTTTATCCGTGAGGTTTTGCTCATGTTTTCCACCTGCAAACTGTAAACCACCAATTAAAAGAGATACATTATAAAACATGTTGTATGTGATCTGAGCTGCTTCCTTGTTTTGTTTCACTGGTTTCTGCTCTTAATGATACAGTAACTTGGAAATAGTGACTTTTGAACCACTATTGGACATGAGGATGTGTATGTGTCCTTCTAATGTGCTGATTATTGCCATGGCTCATTGATCGCCAGCTCGAACCCTCTGCGGACCCGCTACAGGATTCCCACCTGGAAGATGACGATCCAAGCGTAGGCGATGTTGTCAAAGTTGATGGCTCCTTTGTGCGGGTTGCTGTGCCCGGTGTGGCACCTGGTGTAGTAGCGGTTCCAGTTGACGCACAGCCCCGCCACGCTGACGCTCCCGTTGGTCAGCGGCTCGGGGCTGAGGCCCAGCGACTGGCGGTACAGGGCGTCGTCTTTGTCCAGGCAGCACGTCCTGCCTCCCTCGCGGCGGGCGGGGACGTCGGCGCAGGACATGATGCCGTTGTCGACGGGCAGGGAGCAGATGAAGGGCCGCTCGTCGTCCTCGTCCGGCATGTAGTACGGGCGGGGCAGACTGATGCCTGTGGTGCTGGAGGAGTGAAGGGAGCAGACGGTGGTGTCAGTGCTGCAGCAGAAACTATAGAAACATTAGTAAAACTGCAGGTAGGCTCGGAAAGCCGTAACACTTTGACGCCTATCTCTATAACGCATTATAACCATACTTATAATGAGTTATAATGCGTTATAGCACTGTATAACTGTTATAAACACTCATAAATGATCATAATGCTTTATAACAATAATCATAACACACTATAAAGCATTTTATTAGGACTTATAAGGTCAGGTAATATAATATGTTATAATTGTTAGTAACTTGCTGACAATGCCCACATCGATAATGCATTATAAATATAGTTATAATGTGTTATAATTGGCTTGTACGTGTGTAACTATCATTATAAACACTCATAACAGTTTCATAAGACTTTATAACAATAAACATAACGCATTATAGAGCTTTATAACTCTATTATAATACTTGACCTTATAAGCCATTATAAAATGCTCCATGATGTGTTATGATTAATGTTATAAAACATTATGATCATTTATGAGTGTAAT
>NW_028221216.1:0-11058 GCF_045865225.1 Trachurus japonicus | reverse complement strand
CTAATGTGACCCATATCTGATTTACTTTTGACAGTGTGAACAGCATTGAATCTGACATTTTCAAATCAGATTCAGACCACTTCCATATCTGGTCCTGAATCAGATTCATGTTTTCAAATGCGACCCCAGTGTGAACAGATAAGGCGGATTTGATGCGACTTTTACGTCATTTTACAATGTTTACTCTAGGTTTTGTTTTAGAAGCGGCAGCATGACCACATACACATGTCACACACAGAGCAATAAAACGAACGATAAAAAGTAGGATCATTTGACATGCAGCGGCGTGTGTTTACCAACAACTTAACAGCTGTAGTGAGAATGTGAGCGCTGAAGGAGAGGAGATTATAAATAAAAAAGGACAGGTGGTGTTAAACTTTGGGTTGTAATAATGTTGTTGACGTTGTTTCTTAATAAACTGAACGCTGCCCAGCTGGTTGAGACACTTGAGGAGGTTTATTCCTATAAAGAGTACAAACTAAAGTAATGGTAACTGAAACTAAAACACAGAGTTTGGCTCTTTCTCTTCACTCGTTTCCTCCTCAGCAGCTGCTCGGGCATTTTCCAGTTTCCCTTTCCACAGACATTTCAAAATAAAAGTGAAAGTACTCGTTCCCTCTATGTTTCCTGTACAACAGCTGCTGCGCCAGGGGTCGTTGTTATTGTTCTTTTGCCCATGCGGGTCAAACCGTTCACACTGGAATCTGATATAGGACACATTTTAGATGGTAATGTGAACAGCCAAACCGTTCAGCCAACAGCCAATGTATCTGAGCAAAAAAAATCCAAATTGAGCATTAAGGCTTGCAGTGTGAACGTAGCCCAAGGTACACAACAAGGAAGAGAAACAAAATCATGCAGCAGGTGATCTGAAGATCTAAATCAACTTTATTCACCTTTTTATTAAGAATTTATAAAGACAAATCAGTTCTGAGAGAATCTGACTGCACTTGTACCAGGGAAATTCCCACAAGCTGTTATTGAGATTTCCCATCATATTGACCTTTGACCTTTGACTAGTAAAATCTAATCTAACTCCATGAGGTAACGTGAACAACCAAATTTGAAGAAGACTCAAAATATTGCATGTACAAAATCAAAATGAAGTCACTGTGATCTTGACCTTTTGACCTTTTGACCTCAAACCAACAAAGTCCAATCAAGTGCATGTTAGTGCTACAGTCCTGTAAAGGTCATAATGTATAGTACAACATATATAAGCTCTGTTGTCAGATTTCCATGGTGATGCTTCAGATGTCGCTGCAACAAAGACTGGTGGGTTTTGTTTGGAGACGGCCTGTTATCTACTGCTGAGGTGATGAAGCGGTTAAAGGGATAGTTCACCCTAGAATGATATTTCGCTCATTATCTACTCACCCTCATGTTGACTAAGGGCTGGAAGAACTTTCAGAGTCCACCGTCCCTTCTCTGAGTTACAGGGGGTCTTGACGTAGCAGTGCATTTCAATGCAACGGTTGTAAAGGGACACCAGAGCTCTTCGTAAAAAAACACACACAAAAAAACATCCAAATACCTCCATGCTGCTCGTATGTAATGTCCGTCTTGTGCTGAAGCCCCAAATTGCGTAATTGTCCCGAAAAAAATTCGGACTGCTACTGAGACCGACTGAGACTCGAGTCGGTCTCAGTGCGAACCTTGCGCATGCGCGCTGGCAGCGGAAGACCGGACAACAGACACTCCGGAGCTAATGCTACAAACATGCTTGGAATGTGGACTTATTTAATTTTTTTCGGGACAATTACGCAATTTGGGGCTTCAGCACAAGACGGACATTACATACGAGCAGCATGGAGGTATTTGGATGTTTTTTTGTGTGTGTTTTTTTACGAAGAGCTCTGGTGTCCCTTTGCAACCGTTGCATTGAAATGCACTGCTACGTCAAGACCCCCTGTAACTCAGAGAAGGGACGGTGAAAGTTCTTCCAGCCCTTAGTCAACATGAGGGTGAGTAGATAATGAGCGAAATATCATTCTAGGGTGAACTATCCCTTTAATGACCTTAACGTTTGGCAGCTCACCGGTCAGTGATTGGCTGAAGGCCACAAGCGTCAGGTTGTGATTGGAGCCAGTGATGAGAATGAGCCAGTGGAGCTCAGACAGAGCGGTGCATGTGGAGATATTCTCAACTTTTACTAAGCTTCATTTGTACCAAGTGTTATTATTCACTGTGGCAGCGCAGCAGCATCCTCCTCCGTTTGTGACGACTGCATCATTATCACAACGTTTGGAGAATCCTCCCTTGTGCCCTTGTAATATTTGATTATGTGCTCTCACCCTGTATTGCACTATATAAATGAATAAATACATAAAAAGGTTTGGAGAAAAGAAATCCTGCTCTGGTTTAGTGCAATGACTTCAGCTGCATTTAACCCAATCATCAAGTCCTGTGTGGATGTGTCCACCGTCCACCCAGACCTTGTGTCTCTCCGCTGCTGCCAATGAAAGAGCTGCTTGATTCATTGTGTTTGCCACTGCAGTCAGCTGTGTAGAAACATACAGTATCAGATCAGGTTCAGTGTTTCTGCTAATAACGTTATATATATACATATCTTTATTGATAAACAGAGCGGATTGAGACATTATTTATGGTCCTTTTCCAATAGAGCGACACGGGTCTACTCTGTTTTTTTTTTTGCTTTTTGCTTTTTGCTTTTTGCTTTTCCACTAGCACTCAGTGTGACGTCCAACAAACCGGCTAAGTTTAAAAATACGGCAGCAACGCCCACTGATCTGTACTGAGACTGTTGTTATTCTTTCACCTGAGTTAGCGAGGTGTAGGCGAGTGAGTTCAGAGCTGACGAGAGGAGAGGAAAAAAAGAGAGCAAGACGACGCGGCCGTAGACACCGTGATATGACGACCCCGCCCCCGCTGAGGAGGAACTGTGAAGGACTCAGCTGTGATGGAAAAGGACCTAAACCGAGTCGAGTAGAGCTGTAACTGTGTAGTGGAAAGGGCTGCAAACTAGTAATGGTAACTGGTAGTGGAAATTCTGCTTTACATTGTTTCAACATCTAAAAAAAAGTCTAGGCTACCTTTTCTCCAGTAAGTCGCTGCCTTTATTTTCCGAGATGACACTCCTCCTCTGATTATCTGACCTGGTGCCACTCCTAAATGAATGTAGAGGAAACACTGAGGTTTTTCCCTTTGACCTATTGATCCAATTGTTCCTCCTTTGTTTTTGGCGTCAGTGCTGTCTCCAGACTGGACTGTAATGTCATTTATCATTTAGCGACAGACAGATACAGTCATAAAAGGGCGCGTGTTGCAGTACTGTACAGTCTGACTACATATTTCCATGACTTATCTGATTCTGCTACACCCGTCTGTAACGTTAAAATGGAGCGGTTTGGTTTTGAATGCTCTGCCTTTCACTCTGTACCTCAGCTGCGTCTCGCTCTCTGCAGATGAACTATCTCTTTTTATCATCCGGCGGGGAGGTTTGGGGAGATTTCTTTGTGGTCGCACTCTCATGTTCATGCAAATGTTTCCCGTGTCTCAGGGGCTGCACACTGACTGCACCGAGCAGAGTCCAGTTGAAAAGCAGAACATTTCTATAAGGTCACACTGATAAATGTTGAGCCGCCTCTCTAGAAGCTCCATTTGTTCTGTTTTACTGAGTCTCTCCAAGTCTTTCCTTTCCCGTCCTTTATGTCCGCGCCCCCGTGTTTCATTTTCAATCAACAACACTGAAGGACTTTTACAAGAAGCCGTTTTTGAAAGTTTATTGACATAACATAAAATTAGAGTTGCAAAGCTTTTGGATCTAGCTCGCTGTTTTGCCCCATGCTTCCTGTTATTATACCAAGATAAACTCACAGGTTCTGGCTTTGGTTACATATTTACATCATCGCTCTTATTCAAATCTAATGAGGTCATCTTGTAAATTTCCAAACGGCTTCTTTTGCTATCTGAAAGTCTTGATAGAAGTAACGCTGCCCATGTTTGTTTCCAGATAACACTGAAAAAATATTTTGATTTATGGCTGGTTATGGTTTTCACCTTGAAGGAGTTTGAAATCCTAAATCTTTGCATTTACAATGACTTACAAAGGTTGCAGCATCCAAAATCTGCCCTTAACTATCCCCGAACATCATTAAAATATTTTTTAGAGAAGAAAGTAAACCCCTTTTTTTCCCCTCTCGCTCTTTGTGACTGTTTCTTTCTGTTCTTTTTTTTGTGTCAGAGTAGAAAGAGAGATGAGCCTTTTATTCACCCCTCACTTCCTCCTCTTTGTCTTCTGTGGCGAGCTGCGTGGGACACAAGAGGAGCTGGGAGTGAAGGAGTGAACGTGAAGGGGAATTAGAGATGACAGATGATAGTGGGGAGCTGAGAGAATTGCAGAGAGGATGTGACAGTGGGAGACGAGGTGGCACAGTGCTCCAGTAATACACCAAACACCACCAGCCTCCACCTCATCTCCCTTTTCTCTGCCTCTGACCTCTTCTCTCTCATCCTCGCCTCTCGTCTCGTCTCCTCTCTTCCATCTATGATTGTGTTCACGTCAGCGGTGGTATTGTGTGAGTGTGTGTGCTTCATTTATATTCTGAAACGGCAGAACTGCATCTCAGCGAGTAGATGGAGTAACACAATACAACACGTCTCTATCTGAAAATGGTTTCTTACCTCGGCCGTAAGTGCAGCGTTAGCGCCTGTCGAGCCGACTGAAGGCGAGGAGAGTGTGGGACCGGTTACTCCCAACAATATGGACTGAAAACTCTACTAACACCTTATTATTTTAGATTGCTTCTGTCTTACAGACGTTTTCAATCATCTCTTTCTTTTTTTCTTTTATCTTTTTTTTTTTTTTTTTGACGAAATGAGAGGAGGGAAAAGTGGGGCTCTTATTCTGGAGACAGATTTCAAACAAAGCCTCCCAAACATTTCCTGTCAAGGTCCAAGTGAACCTCAATTTTTTCCAGCTCCACTATAAATTTCACTCAGCGAAAGATTAAAAGGACCCATATCATGATAATGTAGATGTTTTTTTTGTGTTTTTTATAAAGCAACTGTGAAAGAACCCAACGCACTCAGCCTGTGTTCAGAAACTGAGCCAACAAAGCACATATGCCCCACTCACCTTATAGGATTTGAGTGTTTAACCGAAATCTGCTCTCTACAACTTACTACTTATTAATTTTTTTTTTTTTTTTTTTTTTGGCTTTTCTTGCCTTTATTCGATAGGACAGTTGAGAGTGTGACAGGAAATGGGAGGTAGAGATGGGGGGAATGACATGCAGGATAGGGCCGTCCGACGCGGGACTCGAACCGGGGCCGCCTGCAGCGAGGACTATAGCCTCAACACATGAGGCGGGTGCTCTACCAACTGAGCTAAACACCACCCCACTACTTATTAAATTTGATGAAGGTTTAGACAGACTGCAGATTTTATTTCTGATCATTAGGCTAACTTAATTAGCACCAAAAAGTCTGCTGCTTATGAGCCAATATTGTTTGCATTTTTTTTTTTATGTATTCAGAGGCAGATGTGAATACAGATGGATATTAAACAATCCATGTATTTTTTTTTGTATTATGAAAGTGACAAACTTACAAACAAGCAAGTCTTTTCTAGTGCACTGGGAGCTGTTGTTATAAATGTTTTCATGTAGTGAAACAGTTGGACCAGATTTAGAATGAGGGACTTCAGGAAAGTAGATCTTCATGGTCAAGTACGACTCCAAGACGAGCCAAATTTTTATATGAGTTCAAAAATCATTGACTGTAAAACCTGTAGAATAAAAAAAGCTTGTAGGACATGGCACAACATGATCATAAAGCACAATCATATCAACAAAAAAGCCTCATTTAAAACAGTCGCAGCATTTTAACACGGGAAATCTCTCTTTATTTGTACTTAAGGACTTGAGATAAGGCCACTGATGCCTCATTTTTATCTAATGCAGCTGCCACAGCAGAACTGACAGTGTAGGAGTTGACACAGTGTATGGTCTCTTTTTTCCAAAATAAAAGAAACTTAATTCCTCTGACTAAAAGCTACACTTCAAAGTAAAGCGTCCTTCACAGAAAAGCAGCCGAGTCAAAAGCACAACATTTGTCTTTTAAGTGTCACGGTGTAAAAGTCATACGTTTCCGAAAAAGAAAAAAAAGAAAAACACTACTTAGGCAAAGTACAGATACTCAAATTGAATGTATGTGGTTTGCTGGTGAACATCTTATCTCTGTTCAGCTGTTCACATGAAGCTATTTGAGCCTGTGGACAAGTTTCACAACAACCTGTCAAACCCACACATGAATGTAAAATGTTTCATCCCCACGAGGCCTCACTCCTCCTCCACCACCCGGCCGCCTCCTCTGCTCTCATCTCTCACTTTCACATTCACTCTCATGCCTCATTCATCCCTCTCCTCCGTCTTCCACTGTGCTACATCTCTCCATCACATCTCCTCCTCCCCCCCGATCTTCACTTGGATCTCTTTCTCTCCCCCACTCTTCTCCCATTGCCCTTCTTCACTCTTCTCCTCCTCCTCCGTCTTTGCCTGTTTTGCTTTATATCCAGTGCATTGCTGGGAGGTCACAGGCAAGAGTTTCTTTTTTTTCCCCCTCTGTGTTTTGTTTTTGATTAACGTGTTCAGATGTCCAACATTTGTGAAGCGAGAGTGCAAGAATAAATCTCGACGCGAGCACAGAGCGTACTCGTTCCTTGACCGTTTACTGACCCACACTTTGCTAAAAAGGAAATCCCACTCAAAAGCCAAGACAGATGCTCATATTCAGACGCTTTAAGTCCACTTATATGCTTTATTTCAATCCCTTTTTTATTGTGGCCGAGAGAAAACGAAGATGAAAGAGCATCGGGGCAGATGTGTACAAACGGGACCAGATTAGGATTATCTGTTATCCCTCAGTGTTACGTTTAGATATATAATATATATATATATATATATATTTTTTTTTTTTTTTGAAAAATCATGGTCATCCCTTCAGTATTCAGCACATCATATGTCATTTTTCTCATCTCAGTGCACATTTAGCAAGAAGCCAGTATGAATCATGGGCCGCCGAGACTTCCCTTCTCCTTCTCCTCCCCGTGTACATGCCTCCGTCTCGTCTTCTTTCCTGTACCCTCCTTAATAAAAAGCTACAGGATGGAAATTAAATCAAATCATTTAATCAGCACGATCATCAGAATAAATTATATTCACTTGGCTGGGCAGAGCCGGCGCCGCAGCGCAGCCTCCGAAACAGGCCCTTGATTGTCAGTGTGGCTAATTATGCTTGTAGGGGAGCTGCAGAGGGAGGAGTGAGGGGCTGCAGGGTGAGGGGGGGGGGCTGCACAGTCCAGTGATCTCTGTTGGTTTGTCACCAAGAGCGTTCCCTTTTAATGTTGCACATAGTCATTTCATATCACGTCACCATTTGTACAAACATGTTGATTTTTTAACCCTCCTGTTGTCCTCCTGGGCCAAGGAAGGAAGGAAGGAAGGAAGGAAGGAAGGAAAGACAAAGGGAAAGAAGGAAGGGAAAAAGGAAGGAAAGATAGATGGAGGGAGGGAACAGATTGGGTCAAAAAAAGAAGGAAGAAGTAAGGACAAAGTGAAGGAAGGAAGGGAGGGAGGCAAAAAAGGATTGTGGAAAGAAGGATGGGAAAGGGAAGGAAAGAAAGATGGAGGGAGAGAGCAGATTCATTCAAGGAAGGAAGGAAGGAAGGAAGGAAGGAAGGAAGGAAGGAAGGAAGGAAAATTTATTTATATAGCACCTTTCACAGACAGCAGTCACAAGGTGCTGAACACAATCAGTCAACATTTGACCGACAGGGAGACAATCAATAACAACAACAACAACAACAACAACAACAACAACAACAACAACAACAACAACAACAACAATGCAGAGAACAATCGCAATACATTGGCTACAGTGTAAAAGAGTTAATAAAAGGCAAGAGAAAATAAGTGGGTTTTTAGCTGCTTTTTAAATGATATGACTGAGGAAGCAGCTCTCAATTCTGGAGGCAGGGCATTCCAAAGCCTTGGTGCAATGGATTCAAAAGCCCTGTCACCTTTAGTAATGAGCCTAGTGCGGGGGACATGGAGCAGGCCTTGGTGTGATGAACGTAACGGTCTGGAAGTGGTGTAGGGTTTTATGAGTTCAGAGATGTAGGTGGGAGCTTGACCGTGAATGGCCTGATAGGTAATAACCAATATTTTGAAGTGAATCCTGAAATGTACCGGAAGCCAGTGAAGAGAGAACAGAATGGGGGTGATGTGATGTGATTTATGAGACCTGGTAAGGAGCCTGGCAGCGGCATTCTGTATTAATTGAAGACGGTCAGTGGATGATTTGCTGAGGCAGGAGAACAGTGAATTGGAGTAGTCCAGACGGGATGAAACAAAAGCGTGGATGATCATTTCTAGTTCGGGTGTGGAGACCATGGTTCTGAGCTTAGCAATGTTTCGGAGATGAAAAAAGCAGATCCGGGATAACTGATTGATATGTTTGTCAAAATTCATGTGTTGATCAAAGGTGACACCTAAATTCTTGAGATTTGGACGTATTAATGATTTTAAGGAACCCATACAATTTCTCATCTCAGAGACAGCGTCATCAGTACCAATGATAAGAAGTTCTGATTTATCAGTGTTAAGCTGCAGGAAATTGCTGGCCATCCAATTCTGAACTTCGGCCAAACAATCACATAAATTACTAACATTACAATTGGAGTTGGGGTCGAGGGACAGATATAACTGAATATCATCAGCATAACAGTGATAGGATATACCCTTGTAATTACTAATGATCTTGCCTAGTGGGAGCAGGTAGAGGGCAAAAAGGATTGGGCCCAGGACCGATCCCTGAGGCACCCCACAGGATAAGGGGGCGGATTCAGAGGTGAAAGGACCTACAGACACAGTGAGGCTTCTTCCTGATAAATAAGAAACAAACCAATCAAGGGCACGCCCCGAAATACCCACACAGTCTCTTAGTCTACTGATGAGGATGCTGTGGTCGACAGTATCGAACGCTGCAGTGAGGTCTAGTAGCAGAAGGACAGAGCACCTGCCAGCATCGGAGGACATCATAATATCATTAGTGACTCTGAGGAGAGCGGTTTCAGTGGAGTGCCCCTTGCGAAAGCCAGACTGGAATTTATCAAGTATGGTGTGGTTGTTTAGGACAGTATTAAGCTGACTGGCAACTACTTTTTCCAGCAGCTTTGAAGAAAAGGACACTTTGGAGATTGGCCTGTAATTATTAGGGATCGACGGATCAAGGTTGGGGTTTTGAGAAGAGGCTGAACAATAGCTTGTTTAAAATAGGCGGGAACAAGGCCAGTTTCCAAGGACAAGTTGATAATTGAAAGAAGACAGGGGCCAATTGTGGTGATAACAGCTTTCAACATGGAAGAAGGAAGAATATCTAGTTGACAGGAAGAGGGCTTGGTGGAGGAGACGATTTTGACTAATTCCTGCAAGGAAATGGGTTGGAAATGACTCAGGATTGGCTGCAGGGAAGGGTAGGTAGGAGGAGGGAAAGGGGATACAGTGATGCTGGACCTAATGGAGGACACTTTGTCGGTAAAGAACGTGAGAAATTTGGTGCAGTCCTCATTTGAGGAGATAGGGGAGACAGAAGGAACCGGACTAACAATATTATTTATGGTGTCAAAAAGGACTTTTGAGTTGTGTCTGCTGGACGAGATGAGGTTGGAAATAAATGAAGCTCTAGCATCCTTAACCATGGAGTTGTACTCGGTGAGGAGGTTTTTGAGATGGAGACGGTGCACCTGGAGCTGTGAGGACTTCCACAGGCGTTCCACCCCACGACATTTCCGTCTAAAACAACGTATCGAGTCATTCATCCAAGGGAAGGAATTGGCTACAGGAACAAGACGGGTTTTCAAGGGAGCAATTTCGTCCAAGATGACCGAAACAGTGTGCATTAAAAGAGTTGACTAGGCCATCAATATCATGGTGGTCTGAGAAAGGGAGCCTGTTGGTGAACATAAAGGAGAATTTGTCGGCAGAGAGGTGGTTGAATGTGCGTGAGGATTTCAGGCGTTTGTCAGAAAGGCAGTCAGCTTTAGAAAGTAGTTTAAAAAAGGACACAAGCATGGTCTGTCACACATACATTATGCAATTGGAGGTTGTCAATGTTTAAGCCATGAGAGAGGATAAGGTCAAGGGTGTTACCGCTGGTGTGAGTGGGGCCTGACACGTGTTGAGAGAAGTTGAATGATTTAATGATATTTAAAAAATTAAGTGCAAATTTATCAGAGGGATCATTTACATGAATATTAAAATCACCAGCCATAAGAACTCTATCAAATGTAATAATAGATGTTAGGAAGTCACTAAATTCAGCTAAAAATGAGTTATTTGTGCCAGGTGGGCGGTATACTAAGATGCAATAAAAGGGGATGAAATGCCCGATTTTAGCCATCATCAGTTCAAATGTAGAAAACGAGCGGGAATTAACCCTCCAGGTTTTAAAACATTGTTTGTGTACTATAGCAAGGCCACCTCCCCTACCAGTGGGTCTGGGGGCACAGATAAAGGAGCAGCCAGGTGGACACAGTTCATTTAGAGATACAAAATCATTGACACTCTGCCAAGTCTCTGTCAGAAAAAAGAAATCCAAGTCACTGGAGGTGAATAAATCGTTCAGGATGAAGGATTTATTGTTGATAGAACGAGCGTTCAGCAGTGCCATTTTCAGAGAAGAGCTGTATTCGTTGTTCTTATTATTGTTGTCATTCCCATCAGCAGGGGTCTTTGTAAGGTGGCGTAGATACCGAAAGTCTGGCCGGCTGCGTAACACACGTATTACTTGGCGTCGTCCAATGACGGATTGAATAGGTTTAACCAGTGGTGGTGTTAGTGTAGGAGCGCTGGTGCGACAGTAGGGGGAGCGCGAGCTAGGGGAAATGGAGGTAAGAGCAGGTGGAGGCTGGTGCCGCAAGGGGGGGCTACTGATGGTTCGAAGAGTAGAAGTGACAGAGTGGGTAGCGGAAGAAGAAGTGGAGGCTACAGAGTGAGATGTAAACGAAGAAGGAAGGAAGAATGGAAGGAAGGAAGG
>NW_028221215.1:0-4945 GCF_045865225.1 Trachurus japonicus | reverse complement strand
TAGTCCAGGCAATTTAGCTCATTTTGGACCCCAAAATAGAACTAATTGTCACAGAAGGTTTTTCACCATACATAATTTCTATGAGGTGTCTAGAACAACATACTAAAAGTCCTAAGAAATCCTAGTTGGGGAAATATGTTTAATTTGCATCATTATTTACTCTATAAAGTATATGGTGCCGACAACAATACACCCCAATGAGGCTATTTTTTCCCTTTACTCCTATCACAATGAAACTTTACATGATGAAAGTATCCATGAAATGTAACATTTTTTGTATTACAAGTTTCTTTGAAAATGAATTTGAATATGCAAATGAGCAATGCACTAATGGAATATGCCCAAAATACACCCGAATAGGCTCATTTTCTTCCTTTACTCCTACCACAATCACACTTATAAAACTTACTCACACAATAAAAGTATACATGAAAAGTAACATTTCTGTATTTCAAGTTTCTTGGAAAATTATTTGTTTTTAAATATGTAAATGAGCTCAACACTAATTGACTTATGGTCAAGAAGCCATAAAGCCGCAAGCAGCAACAGGGGCCAAATAACTTAGTTCTTAGTCCCGCTCATATGTTGTTGAACATAACAGCATATTTAATATAACATCACACACAGTTGTTGAAACGATTTTGATGAATTCTGACTTTCTTCTGATGTTCTCTGCAAACTGGGAGGAAAGTCGTTAGGTAAGGCTTGTTCGCTAATAAAAAAAAAAGAATTTAGAAAGCAACTGGAGACAAGACTGTGCAATTAATTCTTAAGGTCAATATAGGTCTTTTAAGTGTGGCAAGTGACATGTGTGTATGCATAAGTCAAGTGTGGCAAGTGACAGCACTCAGTGCATAGGTTAACTTATTGAATGGACATGAATGTGTTAGTTATTTGGCCCCTGTTGCTGCTTGTGGCTTTATGGCTTCTTGACCATAAGTCAATTAGTGTTGAGCTCATTTACATATTTAAAATTAATTTTCCAAGAAACTTGAAATACAGAAATGTTACTTTTCATGTATACTTTTATTGTGTGAAGTGTGATTGTGGTAGGAGTAAAGGAATAAAATGAGCCTATTCGGGTGTATTTTGGGCATATTCCATTAGTGTATTGCTCATTTGCATATTCAAATTCATTTTCCAAGAAACTTGTAATACAAAAAATGTTACTTCTAATGTCTATTTTCATTGTGTAAAGTTTCATTGTGGTAGAAGTAAAGGAAAAAAATAAGCCTATTCGGGTGTATTTTGGGCATATTTGATTAGTGTAAGGCTCATTTGCATATTCAAATTCATTTTCAAAGAAACTTGTAATACAAAAAATGTTACATTTCATGGATACTTTCATCATGTAAAGTTTCATTGTGATAGGAGTAAAGGGAAAAAATAGCCCCATTGGGGTGTATTGTTGTCGGCACCATATACTTTATAGAGTAAATAATGATGCGAATTAAACATATTTCCCCAACTAGGATTTCTTAGGACTTTTAGTATGTTGTTCTAGACACCTCATAGAAATGATTTATGGTGAAAAACCTTCTGTGACAATTAGTCTGTCGTAAAATGCTACTTTGCCTGGACTATACACAAGTTTTGACCTAAAAGAAGATATATTTGTAGTTTTAAGATCTGAAAAACATCTCAATGTAGTTTTAAATTGATCAATCAGAAGAGAGGAGGCTCTGATCCTCTCTTCTCTGATTGGCTGACTGTTTCCTGAGTGATTGAATAAAAAAATAAAAAAGCAGATAAAAGGTGAAAAAACAAAAATCCTGTAAAGTTTGATGTTTGTTCCAGGTGGGCGGGGCTTGGTGACAGCTTTGTCGTGACAGCTTGTTTGAGGCTCAGTTTCTGAATACGGGCTGTGTGCATTTTCTCTGTGGACTGAGGCTTTGACACTTTCACAGGATTAATGAAGAACCTAATGACTTGATGTATGATGGAGACATCAACCTTTACATTGTGTGGGACCTTTAATGGAGGCATTGATGTGGACAGCAAATTTCCGTGATGAATCATTTAATAGTTCTTGAGATATTTCAGTAGAAAGAGGGAAAAAAAACCATCCACTTCATGGTGGCAAAAAAGTCAAGTAAGGGAATCATCAAAGTCGGTATGTTTCATCTCTGAGGACTTCTAGCTGTCTTTTTATAAGTTAATGGAAACTCATCCAGTTGTTGAAATATTTCAGGATCAACAAAAAAAATGTTGCTATTCAAGCATTTTATAAGCAGAGCTTTATTTTCTTAAGCCCTTGGACGATGAATAAACTTCCTTGAAGGCAGCTCACGGTGTTGATGTCGGCTGGGACCCAGATCTCTGATTGCCACGGGGCTTCAGATAAATCAGGACACGACACAAGAGAGAAGGAGGCAACTAAATATTGAAAAACAGCCTGGATCCTTTGATGAGCGGAGATTCTCCCGGTGTTTTGAGAATATCCCTTAAAATGTGACTAATCCCCCAGTCACAGTCATCAGTCTATGACTTTACACTCCACGAGCAATCTGTTGACGCCCTCGATCAGAAAACACGCCCACGCCGAGCAGATGGGAGCGATGCCCAGTCATGGCAGAAGATCTGTTTTTGATGAGGTGTGAAGACGAGTGACTGACTGACAACATTTTCAATGAATTAAATAAAAACCCTCAAGTCAGTGATGAGAGTAGAAATGGCTCATTGGTGATTTGATTTTTATCAGCAGCTCCGGCAACACAATGAATCATAATCACATTTCCTCGGTCATAACACGAGCGAGACAAATAAGACTTTCAGATGTTACCAGTGGGAGGTTAAATATCAGATCACAGTTCAGCTGTGCCCAGCGTGTGTGTGTGTGTGTGGGGGGGTAGATATGTAGTCACGAAGCAATACTGTCTTAGTTTAATCTATGAGTAATCAATTGTGTCTTTCTAAACGATACGGTTCTCTGCTGAATAATCGTCGTCTTAATAACACACACACAAACACACACACACACACACATGTCAAGGGCAAATTCACCAAGAAAAATACAGCTCATCCAGTCCAACAGCTAAATAATGAGATCAGGCTGTACCTCTGTGTGTGTGTGTCTGTGTGTGTTTGTCAGGGTCATGAGAGTTTACAGTCTCCATGCAGTTGCTAATGTGACAGTTGAGGGTCCTGCCACTATGCCTCCAATTGATCGTGCACCCTGGCTACTTGGCCAAGGGGATGTGCCTTTGGCTAAGTGGTTAGCGCGCATGACTGTTACCTGGGAGTCTGGGGTTCAAAGCCCACCCGGGCCCTCTTCACCTTGCCACATGCACGTAGATTACGGCAGCCAATCAGCGCTGAGCGAAAAGCGACTGACGGCCAGAGACTTGGGATTTCTCATCTCGAGCGACAGAGCGAAAAATCGCTCCGTCACTCGGAGCCCCAACGATTTATCGATTTTACATTGACTTAAAGGGACAACGAGGAGTTTTGGAAAAGCAAAGCGTTTTCACACTACATTTATGAGCCTCCGCGCGCACCGTGAAATTCTTTGACCGGCGCAAGACGGACTCATGTTTTCATTCATCAAGAATTAAAGTCAGAGGTTCGAAGGCGATCACATATCGTAGTTCCGACCATAAACAGCAATTCAGCTGCGTTATTCTCATGACTCGCCGGGCAGCGTGTCATGACCAGAGACTCTGTTCAGGTTTAAGTTGTTGTTTTCAGTCATGTTGTCTTGTGGTTTCCTGTTTTATTTTGTAATTTACCTCTCCTCTCGTTTCAGGTGACTTGCCCCTTCCTCCCGTGTTCCCCTGCCAGTTTGATTGTCTGCCCCGCCCTGATTGTTTCCACCTGGTCCCCATTTCCTTGTGTGTGTGTGTGTATTTAGTCAGCGTTTCCCTTTGTTCTGTGTCAGTTCGGCCCAATTCCAATCCGACCCCTCACGGACTCACTGACTTAGAGGCGCGTTCACGGGAAGTCCGTGAGTGTGTGAGGGCTGTTCCACTGTCAGATCATCAAGTCAGTGAGTCAGTGAATGAGCCCTTACTGCCCCCTTACCGTAAGTCAGCACCGATGCTGACTTTGGGTAGGGGAATTACCCACAGTTCATAGCGTTGTGAAGTCAAACCATAACACATGGGATGCCGTCGGAACGCAAGTGTTAAAAAAAAAAAGAAATTAACACACGTGGACAGAGAGAGCTCCGCCAGTCTCTTTATTGTTAATGGACAGGAGCCAAAAAAAAAGGAATAAATAAAAAGAAAAGAAGCAGTTTACTGTCAGTATTAACGTGCAGTTTGTGATTATTGATGATGATTTGATCAGATCTGATCCAGGAATATTTTGTTTTGAGTCCGCCTCCCTCGCACACCTTGTGCGTATTGAAAGTACAGTAAATTTATCGGTCCAAGGGCGGAGTTAAAAACATTTTGTTGTCAAGGTAACGTGTCGTGAGAGTGGGTAAGTGCTGTTCCATTCATGTTTACAGCATCTGGACCCTCACAGACTCTCACACTCTGTCACTTACAGCTGACGTCACTTTAGTCAGTGAGGGTTCAGGGCCTGAGTCTTTAGGGAACGGATTGGAATTGGGGGTTAGTCTTGTCCTGTGACCCTTGAGACTCCATGCTCCATGTCAGGTTTTTTCCTTGTGTTACCAGGGTTTTTTTCCTCATAAGAGTGACTTTGTGTTCTTCCGTTTTATCCCTCAAGAGAGTGGTTTTTTGTTCTTTGTTTTTTCCCTCGAGCAGAGTGAGTTTTGTTTGAATTACCAGAATAAACCCTGTTGATATTGCAACCAAGTTTTTGAGTCGTGCGTTTGGGTTCGGACCCCTGCCTTGTCACAGCGTCCACGAAACCGCAAGTATTCGCACAGCATTTCCGCCACCACTAATAATAACAAAATAACAATAGAGACAAAACGATATATTTATCGAAAATGGGCCCATTAACAAGTGTGGGTAACGTAGATTCATCCACATTA
>NW_028221214.1:0-8340 GCF_045865225.1 Trachurus japonicus | reverse complement strand
CTATGTGTTGTTACTTGTTTTTAACTGTGTTTTTGATGTTTTTAAGCATGTGTTCTACATTTCTTAGAGTCAAAGATGAATTACCACTGCTCTTGTACAATTAAGTTTTTCTGATTCTGATTTGTACGATAAGACGATAAGAATTTACTTGTGCAGCCTCAAAAAACAATGTTCACATTCACACATGCATGCCTAAGTATATTAAAAACATAATATCAGAAAACAAGAATTAAGGTCATCCAATATTGAACCAAGTCCCATATTTGTAAAAAGTGCAGTAGTGCTGGCTTGACATGCTTGTTCACTTCTGTTTGGCCCTGGGGGTAAAACTGTTCTGCAGCCTGGGGGTTTGGGTTTTGAAGGGCCGATAACATCTGGCAGATGGAAGCAGGGAAAAGCGATGGTGTGAGGGGGCGTTTCACGCTTTGTATACTCAAGAAATTTATCAGAACAATGACGCAAATGAAAAGTATTGATTTTAGATTTCTCCATGCAAGAAGAATGATGGCACTTTTTTTATTTTGAAACCAACATCACCAGGAGATGATGATGTGTTGTGTTGTGTTGTGTTGTGCAGAGATGTTGCCTTATACTTGATGATGTATCTGGGACTCATTTATGTCAAACAAAACAAAACATGTATCACTGATTGAAAAAGAAACATTGAACGGATGAAAGTATTGATCTTGCCTTTTATTCTATTTTATATCCTCTTATTTTTATCAATTGTAGTACTTTACTATTCTATATTTCTATTTACTCTTATTAATGATTTATTTAGTTTTATTTATAATCTGTTATTATTTTTATCATCATTGTTATTGAGCAATTTATTTCTTTATTTTATTTTACTTTAATTCATTATATTACTTAGATTTTGTCATATTACTCTACTATTCTATTTTTTTTTAATCTCATGAGTTATTTATTTCTTTTAGTTTATCATTTATTATTATACATGTGAATGCAAATTTGTGACTGTATGAGGGGATATATTTCTACCGTTCTGTGTTCTGTTTGTATGTGTGTGTGTGTGTGTGTGTGTGTGTGTGTGCGTGTTGTCGTGACAGCAGCCGTGCTGTCTCACCTGTGAGGACTGGATGGAGGACTCGTTCTGGATCACCTCTAGCGTGCGCTGGATCCAGGTGTCCCTGTACGGATGACCTCTGGGCGGGCGGTAGAGGTCAAAGATGACCAGTTGTTGGGTGTGAGCTGCCAGCTGGAGCAAGGCCTGCAGGCTGCACACCGACTGGTTCCCCGCCTGCTGTCGCTCCTCCGCTCCCAGAGAGCCGGCCGTACCAAACGGATTGTGCTGCAAAGGACGATCATCAATAGGTAATTAATAGGGTGATGTAACAGAAGTTACAACAGGTCGATATGTTCTTCATCTCACTCACTATTGTGGGATACTAATGTACACAGTTGCCACCAGTGTGGTGATCCACATGAGCTAAAAAACAAACCACACTTTCTACATCAGTTCTCCTGTCGCTGCTGCTGCTTCACCAGCTTTTTAAAAACCTCCCTCCTGCTCTTTAGTTTTTACAGGTGAACTCCACTCTCCACATTGAAAGAAGCTTCTTTTGCAAACGATGATGTAGGCTGCCAGAGTAACTTCCTGTTTGCAGTATTTTTACAATGAATCACCCAATTTTCATTTGAAAATGCCATTATTATGATGAAAGCATAGAAGTGTGTTTGATGTTTCATTTCAACCTGATGGAAAAATGAAAACACAGAGAAGATCCTACACATCTGCTTGAACTTGGAAAATTAAGTCCAGTATCTAGTTTTCATCCTCTCAGTTGACTTCAGCCAATCAGATCTTGCCATAGCCTCAACTAGCCAATCACATTGTCCCTGTTGTAACTCTACTCCACCTCCTGTCTTCATCATCTGCTCCTCATCACATCCACATCTCCAGCTTCTGAAGGAGTTACCTTTACTTCACACAGCCCCGCCCCCTTTATGACATCACCAGACTGACATCTTTGACTTCTCTTCTCTGGTTTTTGCAGAGGGCGACAAAGTTTATTGGTTAACACTAATGAAGTCTCCCTCTCTCAGCCTGTGTTTCAGCTCTACTGTTTCTACTGTTTCTACTGTTTCTACTGTTCTGGTCAGTGAACACCGTGGTGACTCACAGAGAAGAACCAGGAGCCGGCGTTCAGGCTCTCCAGCTCGGCCCAGGTGAACATGGCTGCCAGGGCGTCGGTCCGGTTGGGGAAAACCTCGTGGACGTTGGTGGTGCGTCTCAGGGTGCGGTCGTGCATCAGGAAGGGAATGCCATCAAAACTACAGCCAAGACAGGACAACAGCACAGACCAGAGTCAGTGGAGTCTCTGTGTTCAATGTCCATAATCAAATCTCACTTTGTAAAAGTTTCACATTAGAACAAACATCTGAGAGTAACACTGATCAACTCTCGACTTTGATACGACAAGAAACCTGTGCTGACACATTGGAGCAGCTCAGAATTGATTTTTATGGTTGTGCCTTTGATTAAAATCAACCTTTGAGATTTATTAAATGATGTTTTATGGTTTTACTTTCACCACTATCAGTTGTTTTTTATCATCAGGATTATCTTCATCTCTCTGATCCTATCTCTCAGTATCTCGCAACGTTACTGCTTTATTGTCTTTTATTGCTTTCATGTGTCCTTATGTGTGTTCATGTAAAACACTCTTTCATGTTAGGCAAACTGCTACACATATTACTACTATTATTTTATTATTACAAATACCTAGCGCTGGAGAAAGTGCTTAAGTGAATACAGTGAAACAGTGTAGAATGATGTATTATTCAGAATAATATGTGTTTTAATATATTGACTGGATATTGGATTGATGCGTTCAAGTGGGAAAATAACCTCAAAGATGCAGCTGGTGAAGGTGGTTCAGTTTAAATTAGCAGCTTGTAAATGTCAGTCAAGTTGCTTCCAATAATAATCGATCAAAATCTTTGTGATATTATGATTTTATGACCATTCTAAATCTGCAAAGTTAAGTTGTCAAATACTGTAAATGTAGTAGAATACTTAGTTTTGAATGAGAGTAAAGTGGTAAAATAAAATAAAAACACAATAATGACGTAAAGGGCCTCAAAATTAATGGATACCAAATCTTCTTCCTCATCCTGCTATTTTTATGTCATTACTCAGTTTCCAATCAAAATATTATTTTTGAAAAACTACTAGATTATTGATCAGTGACAACAGTCATATGATAAAAATGTAAATGTATAAACAGCTGCTGACCGACCTGATGGTGACGTCCGTCTCCAGACCTTTACTTCCTCCTTCCACCGACTTCTCGAAAGACATCAGCGTGTTCTCTGGAGCAAGCTGTGCAGGGAGTTAAGCACGGAGATGATCAATAGACCGATCTATACACCGATCAATAGACTTGAAGCTGATGTCACTGCATGTGGGGAAAATGCAAGGACTTGGTGTAAATATTTCAGTGCAGTAAAATCTTGGAAATATGTCAAACTGTGCCGGGGTTGGGCGGCACGGTGGAGCAGTGGTTAGCACTGCAGCATTGTTTCACTTGAGTAAAAACATCTTTATAAGAATGTATATTTATTCAGAAGAGTTTACACACAGAGCTAAATAGGAAGCTCTGGGCTCCAAACAGTTATTACAGGAAGGACGTGAAGAGAGCAGCTGCACTGTATCAGAGAAAATATGTCTGACTGTATTTCCTGCTCTGTTTGACATTATAAACTCTTGTAGCTCGTTGTTTATGTAGTGTAGCAGCTTATTTAGATGGTTGGTTCCTGCCTGCTCACCATGGGGGCGCCTCTGTGGCCGATGAGGGCCGGGCCGGGGCCCAGGGTCCATTCCTCTTTGATACAAGGAGAATATAAACCGAGGGGCACCAGGTAGAGGGCAGACAGGACGCTCAGGTACACGCCAAGGATCAGGCCGCGCCTCACTGACACACAAACACAGTCAGGTTTGACTAAAATAATAATAATTCAGGAGTAGATGTTTTTAAATCAGGTTGGGAAACAGTTGTAATGTTCACCTCACCTCTGCTGCTGATGCGGAAAAAATGCAAAGCTATTGGCCAAGCCAGCGCCGTCATCAGTAAGACTCCACCCACATGTAAATAAGGAGCTGTTACCTGGTGAAGATGCAAAACAAAAAAAACAGGTGTCAGCTGGAGGAAAGAGGGGAGCAGAGGTGAGGGCTGTTGACAGAGGAAGAGGAAGAGAGTCACCTGGAAGGAGAGAAGTAACGTCTTCCACTCTTTACTCCACAGGTCGGACAAGACGGCGGTGGCTGCGATGGAGAAAGTCAGACTCACCATGATCCCGATCTGACAAAGAGAAAAGCTCATCGTCATCATGTTCAACAACATCACACTCTCACATCTGAAGATATTGCAGGTTGTAATTCTTCAGCACTCAACGTGAAATCAAATAATCTTAACTACATTAAAGAGCCACATCGCTGCTTTAATCTAAGCTGATTCCCATCAGTTAACAACATAAGATACGATTTGCCTTTTTTTTGTCCCACAGTGGGAATTTCTCAGCATCAAACAGCACCAATAATACAATATACAGTAAGTTGTAACCCTTTAATTTACAGGCCGCTAATTACGTGGTATGTCAAGAAATAGCCAAGAAATAACAAGTAACTGCGTCATAATGTCTAGAAATAGCCTAGAAATTCATAGTCAATTTCATAGTAATGTCGAGAAATATAATCAAGTAATAACGATTGATTTCATAGAAATAGCCCAGAAATAATGCAAGGATAAATAATTGAAGGACCTGGTGAAGAAAAATTCTGGCCTTTCTCAAAAAATTCAAAGCATGTGTAATTTTTTTGAAATTACTATGAAACTGGGTGTTATTTATAGGCTATTTCTTGACATTATCACGTAATCAGCGGCCTGTAAATTAAAGGGTTACCAAACATAAATTTGTAATATATACAGTATACGTAGATGTCATAGAAGTTAAATATATTTATTATTTACATAAATCTGTGTATGGGGGAGCACCTGATATTTATTTATTTATGTTTATTTATGTAACACACTCAATGACTCAACAGGATGAGAGGAAGAGCAGAGCAGAGCTGAGTCAGCTGAGCCTCCTATTCACAGTCCATAATAAAAACACAAGACTCTGTGGGCGCTGTGGACATTTTCATTCCAGTTTAAAGACCTGATTTCCAGTAAATAAAAGGAGGAGGAGGAAGAAGAAGAGGAGGAGGAGGAAGAAGAGGTGAACAGTTACCTTGTGACTCCAGTGTAGATGCAGCTTCTGGCCCTCTGACAGCAGACACACAGCCAGCAGCTGCACACAGGAACAAGACAAACACACCACACTCTAAAAATGAAAACTTAAAGTTGTTGGCCTTACCATATTTTTTCAGCTGACTAATCAAAAAACATTGAGTTGTGTTGTAAACTAATAAACATTATTTATTTCAACTATCTTTTTCAAGTTTTTTGGCTAAAGTTGGCCTAACTTAATAACTTGAGTTAGCAAACCTCAAAACTGTGCATTTGAGGTCAGGACAAGTTCTAGAAGTTGAGACAACAAGAACTGGGGTCTCCAATGCATATCTGCAGGGGTTCCACCACAACGACACTGCTGCCATGTGCTGCCGACATCTCTTACACTTCTTACTCTCAAGGTGAGTATTTTGCTCAATATGGTACTAAAAGTCAGGGTTCACGTGTGCAGATTATACATTATTATATATTTATTGTCCCCCTCACGGCTAAAGAGAGTTGTAGATATTAATTGTTTACCAGTTAGCTCTGTTAGCTCCGTTAGCTCTGTTAGCTCCGTTAGCTCTGTTAGCTCCGTTAGTGCGGCTACAGTGGAACTGGAGCTCATTTATTAAACACAATGAGCAGTGCTACAAATAACTGGTATACTGCTTATGTGTGCCTCTGATGTTAAAGTTTAATGTTACTTTAGAGACTCATTTTTACAATTGGGTGTCATGTAAACATGAATATATGACATTAATTGTTGTTAATTGTCTTGGTGGACTGACAGGAGAAGATTGAGGTGCAGCCCATGGTCACAGAAATCCAGGAGAGATGGCCTGCCCTGTGTCTTAAGGAACAGGTAAGAAAATGTGTGTGAAAAAGTTGCTAATTATTTTATATCACAGAACTATTGCTTGCCTTATACAACGAGTAATTCAGCACCTTGCCAATAAAGGTATTCAGAAACTGACTACTTAAGAGAAAATCCATGTGAACTGGTTCGGTTGGATTAATGTGTGCTGTTTTTTGTTTATTTCAGATTTGCAGCAAGTTCTGATGTGTAACCAAGGAACTGTTGTGGACATTTAGAGCAGCCGTGCCAGGAAAAGGGACAAGACAGGGAGAGACGCTTGGCTGTTCTTGATGAACAGGTGAATTCATGTTATAAATATCATGTATTTTTGATTATGGTTCAGGGTTACCTGAGCAAGCCCTTAAAGGGATAGTTCACCCAAAATTGAAATTTCTCTCCTCGTGTCGACTAAGGGCTGGGAGAAGTTTCAGAGTTATCTGTCGCTTCTCTGAGTTACAGGGGGTCTTGGCATAGCAGTGCATGTCCATATAACGGTTGCAAATGGATACCAACTGTCTTCGTAACAAAAAGACACACCAAAAAACATCCAAATACCTCCATAGTGCTAATGTCCCTCTTGTATTGAAGCCCCGAAATGCGATATTGTCCTGAAAAAAATTAAATCTGTCTGTCCTCTTCCTGGTTCGTCCAAATTTGATGGATGCCACCCCAATATAAGACCTAAGTTTAAACTAGTCACAAATTAATCTCAGCTGCACTGTTTTTAACCAAATGTCCTATGGCTTTCCTGTGTCCAATTTCCAGACATCACAATGCATCAAAGCAGAGCATGTCTAGACCTCAGATTTCAGAGACACTTTTCCTGAAACGCCTGGTGAGTACAGAATGTCTGTTTTTATTTTTGGTCAACCATGAGTGCACATTAATTATCATGCACATATAATTCTCTATGCCATATGCTTTAGAATATAGAAAAGATGAAATATCCACACCTTGGATTGTAGCTCCCAAAAAACTGTATTAATCACCAACGCCCCATATATTTTTGCCTTCCACCTACAGTAGCGTAACCCAGCTTAATGGCTGAGAGCCTCCTTTCTCCCTGGAACACAAGTAATTTATTTAACCAGCCATTTAATTTAAGGTTGAATATGGAGTTTTACCAGAATACCACAATCTATTGATCATTGTAGGCAACAACAACAGAAGAATAATTCCTGCAGTCCGTTGCCAGACCGCTGCTTAGTGTAGCACACTGTTGCTTGGGACGCCGCTCTGACCAGAGTAGCACAGAGAAAAACTATTTAGGATATTTCATTTCATTTATTAGTTTATTTCATAGGACAGTGCACCACTAATCAACAGAGTTAAAAGAAAACTGTAAGTGGGGCAGAGTTAGCCAACAAGGCTAGTTACCTGATGTTTCATTTTTACCGCCATTGAACAGCTTCAGACTAATTGTGATGTTAGATAAATGACTTGTAGCTTGTTACAGGGATGAATAGCAATTAGAATCACAGGCAAAAAAACTGTATAGCACAGTAACTGTACACTACAGGCTGAGACACAAATTTAAAATTACACGCTGACATAGGTGTTTAGTTATCTTAACAGTGTTTTATATTGAATTTGGTTGAATTTCTGCTTTCAACAGGACACCGATCCAGAAGACAGACAAACAAAAGGGGTCCAAATGGGAGTGCTCACCGTGTTCGTGGATGGTGCACCGGCCTCGCTTCAAACTGTTAACAGCATTGCTGTGGTGTTGCTGTAGTGCTTTTTGACTGTGTTGTGGTTTGGACTCTTTTAACAAGTTTGGCCACACCAGTCTGCATCTTTTTGTTTGTGGGTGCAGTGTACAGTACTTGCACTAGATAGATTTAATCATATTTGCTGGAATATTGCATTAAATGTTTAAATAAAGATGTTTTACTTAACTAGTATTATTTGTATTTGTATTATTTGTTGTTTTAGTTGCCACAACTTGAGAGTATTTATAAGTACAACTTGAGTTTTGATGCATTTGAAAGGTAACTTATCTGAAACAAAAATAATAAGTTGAGACTACTAAATTTTAAGTGTTTAAAAAACTCAAAATTTGAAGTTATCTTTAAGTTAATTTACAAGTTATCTCAACAAAAGATAATTTGTTGGCTTAACTTTATGTGGTTTTATTCAAAACTTGAGAGTTTTAGTTGGACTCAAAACGCAAAAATCTATTGCAGCCAGTTACCTAGAATTTTTGAGTTTTCACAGCCCTTTATTTTTTACGGTGCAGTGATA
>NW_028221213.1:0-4612 GCF_045865225.1 Trachurus japonicus | reverse complement strand
ACCTAGTTACCCAGTACCAACATTACTGTAAGTGTAATCCTTGGGCTCTATGTCTGTTTGCATTACCAGCAACCAAGTATCTTCAGGATGAAAGGAGGATCCTTCGACACCATCAGTCTTTAAATCAAACATCCAAACATAAGGCCTCTGATGTTGGACACAGCTTAAAGGAGAATTCCGGCCATTTTTGATCCCTAAATCGTTTTCCCGATGGTCACCCAGTGTTGGGGGGAGCAAAAAACACGATTGAAATTGATGCAGGCAAACGCTGAGGTTACACACTGTTGCTTCACATCAAAATAAACGGTTGAGCAGTGCAGTGGTAATGTCAATAATATCTCAGACCATTTATTTTTGTAAAGAAATCATCACAGCAAGGAAAAAGTGTTTGTTTCTGTGGCGGAGAGCAGGCGCTCTGCGATCGGATAGTAATGTCTTTCCAGGATGTTTCAGAGTTCGGCTGTCTGAGGTGAGTGATTACATGCAAAAACACAAAGTTTATACTGTTTATACCGGTTTATACTGTACACTATATGAGTTCAGTGGTGTGTCGTAAGGATTCGAGTCATGTACCATAGATATTTGAGTGTTTTTTGAGTGTTTGTTGTGGTTGAAAGAATTGCCCCCGTGGGTTAGCGTTGTCGCTATCCTATTGATAGCTTTCATGTGACGTCACGGCCCGTATGGAACGCCCCCCTGGCGGTCAAAACAATCCACTTCCCCGCTGTCCGCGGCTTAGGACAAGGCAGAAAAACACACACTGCTCCCTGCTGCTTCAAAAATACCGGTGTTATGCCCCAACTGGTGTCTGATTTAACTGGTTACCGTACCGAACAACAGCTGTGCTGCACTTCCGTCCGCAGATTTGTCACAAATTCACAAATCAAGCCGCAGTTCACATGTTACTGCAGCCATATGCTTCTGTGAGTGAACCTGTTCCGCCAATCTACGGACAGTCAGCGCCACACTACTCTCACTCTGCACAACACTGCACACTGTGACAAAGCCTGTCATGTTTAAGTTACGAACTAATGGAAAAACTCTGAAAATGCGCTAAACAATACCGGTCATCGTCCTCGCCGCGCCGCGGTCGGTCCCGACCCCCGTTACCGTGTCGCTGCCGCCGCGGGCGGTGCTGTTGCCGGGTGTCCGGTGGCGGCGGTCCCGCCGGGTTACCGCCGCCGCCGCCGCCGGTCCCGCTGCTATCGGACCGCCGTCATTGTTGCCGTCGGTAGCGGTGCGTAGCAAAGCTCCGGGGGGAAGGGGGGCAGCTCACCGTGCAGCCCAGCACAGGGCTGGTTTGTGGGTGAGAGGAGCAGGGAGCCTGGGCTCAGTGGGCTGGAGCTCAGACTGTGGAGCTCAGCGGAGCTGCGGTACCAGGACGGTGTTCCCGCACAGGAAAGTTACAGGTACATTTCTACCACTTCAATGAGTTCAGAAACATTATTTTAAGATCAAATAACTACAAAATGGGGCTTTTAATCAGACACCAGTTGAGCCATAACACCGGAGGTATTGGTTACAAGCGGTGGAGGATGATGGATTCTCCACCAGGTAAATGTAAACATCGCCCAACTCGAGCTTCGGCAGGGAACTGGTCATTTTAAACAGCTGGTATACAGCAGCTGGTGTTGAATATGGGTCACAAGTGCCCAAAACGTCAAAGTTGTTTTTATATCTTTCTTTCTCGGCTGCTGACAGATCATTTAAGTCATTACTCGGTTGTTTGTCCATAGAAAGTCCGTTGCGCTGCTATTTTGGAATGTTGCTTTTGACCGCCAGGTCCCTGGGAAGTGACGTCACTGAAAGCTATCAATAGCGCCGTCTAGCCATGGTGTAACTCTGGTTTGCCTGCATCAATTTTAGTCGCGTTTTTTGCTCCCACCAACACTGGGTGACCATCAGGACAACGATTTAGGGGTCAAAAATGACTGGAATTCTCCTTTAAGTTGGAGGTCAACATGTTTGTATGTTGCAGTGTCCTGTTCTTTCACTGGAGCCCAAACCATGAGAAGCAGCCAACATCGGTGGGTGGAGCGGTGGCTGGTGGAAGATGAAGCTCTACAATTTTCTAAGCTGTGATGGCAGCTGATGGACGACGGTGGTGAACGGCCCCCTCGTGGTTTAAGGAGACAAATGGACCACTCCAACGATCTATCGGCAACCTGTTGAACAACAACAACTAATTCACAAAAATGAATCGGTCAAATTAGTCTCATGCAGTAATGAAAAAAAAAACTTAAGGGTTTTCAGCATTCGCAGCATTTTTATTCCTAAACTCTACCTTCCTCTTGCTCCTCTGCTGCCTCCGTCACCTCCTCCATCATTTTATTCTTTCCCAGGCATCCATTTCCACCCAGCTGTCCTTTACAAGCCCCTGTCGATTTAATGTGATGGACAGAGGGGAAGCGAGGGAGCGCTCCTCTGACAGCTGTAACACTCTGCCACCAATTGACCTGGTCCTCTGCAACCACACTCAGTCCTGTTTATGGACAGCCGAGGTCATAAATTTATTGTACGAGGGACACAGACAAAACACAGAGGGAGGGAGAGAGGGATGGAGGGAGGGAGGGAGGGAAAGAAGGAGGATGCAGGAATATCATTTTCACATTCTAGGACACAACGGGCTCGCCAGCTTGTAGGAATGCACATGAAAGACATACGTGCACGCTGTATATCAAAGGAACCTCAAGTCGTTAGAGGTGCAGGGTGTGAACACCTTTTGCAAGATTAATATCCATAAATCATTCCCAGGTCCATCATCAGATGCAACTGTAGTTGCTGTAAAATAAAATAAATAAAAAATAAAACACAGGACCAAAGCTGAAGACACTTTTAGCCTCAGTATATCTTCATGTTTGATTTTGAAAACAAAAAATCTGCAGCTTTGAAAAATTTTGGCTCCATTTCTGTTGATATTCTGCCAAGTAAGAGCAACAGCAATGAAGACACAACCTTCTCAGTCAATATGATTAATTTCAGGAAGCTTCTGTCCATTTAAGAAGATTATGAGCAAATGACCAACAGCAAAATATCAGGTATCAAATAGCTAAACAAAACATGTTACCTTGACAACACTGCGATTTAAGGTTTTAATATCATCAAGAAAAAGTGGTTTCCAATCTGTCCTTGATTTCCTGGGGTTATTTTCTTTTCTTGAGCAAGATCATTTGTGAAAACTCACCTCCAATTTAAAATTTCATACTTTAGAAAATAAAACCTCATTAGTTTCCTTCCACTGCTAATCTGTTTTCTCACTGGTTATGTACAACCCCGTGTCTGTAAACATGTGAAAACAGGTACAACAGTGACGTTTGGACAATGGTCATGCCTTTAACTTTCATGTTTTTGCTACCAATTCAGATGAGATAAGTAAAAAATAAAGTTATTTCAAGGCAACTGATGTACATTCACAACCAAGACCTCAACATGAACTCATCTAGACACTGACAGGATTGAGGTGAGGGTTAGTTCTTTGAAAAACATTTTTTCGATGAGGTGAAATGGAGAGATGATGGACAAGTTCCTAAATTACTTTTTAACACCTTTTTTTTCTCCAGATTTTTCAGGGTTTTTTTTAAAATCTTTCCTGCTTTAGTTGGACTATTGTCTTCATATTCCACAATGACAGTGTTTCTGTGAGAGCTGATTAGAAGTAAAACATGCTGCTGCACATCTGGGCTCCCAGCTCATTACTGGGAGTGGTAACAGTGTTACAACTGAACTAATCACATTGCAACGCACACAGAAAATATAATTGACATTCACGCACATCAACTAATCGGATCAATTAAAAACTGTTCAAGTGTGAAAAAAAGGAGGTGAGGTGCTATAAAAGTGAGACTCTCTCGTTCAAGGGCTCGAAAAAGTCATAAAGACGCCACAAACAAACAAACGGCGCTTCAGTTCCAGTTCCTCCAGTCTGTGTATTAAAGTGGCTTTAATCTACAATTTGCCTCATGTGATGAACCATCTGTGTCTTACTGTTAGAAAAGTGCGTGAATGTGTGAATGTGACCTGCAGTGAAAACTATTCAAAGTGTTGAGTCATTCAGATAACACGAAAACACAATATGAAACAACACTAGTTACCAATTACCCTGAAAACCTCTCACAGCAGCAAACGACACATGGATAGTTGGTGCTAGCTTCCAACACCAGGCTCTAAAGCATGCTAAAAGTTATGAAACTTCATTAGGGCTTTATTAAAGGGGAACTATGCAGGATTTTTTTTACCTTAATTAAACAGCTTTGGAGTAACTGTGATGGTTAAATCAATGACTTGTAACTAGTTCCAGGGAGAATGGAGGCTCTCTGCCTTCCACTGAGCGTCTCTTGGCTGAAAACCAACCTTGTAAGATCAGAGCCTCCGACCCGGTGTCCCAGCTCTCGTCTCTGCAGCACCGCCACACAAACGTAACGCGCCCCGTAACCTGTAATCTCTTGTTCATGACAGATAAGACTACACAAATATACACATGGTAACATGGTATATGATATATAACGTTGTCTTCTGCTTTATCGTTTGATTTCTTGCCAAATGCACATGGCCATGAGGAGGGTTAGCAAAACAGCGAAAAAGCGACTGGAATTGTATAGTTCCCCTTTAATAT
>NW_028221212.1:0-28172 GCF_045865225.1 Trachurus japonicus | reverse complement strand
ACATATCTAGCAGACATGGAGAAGTGAACTTGGCAGTATGACATCATGTGACATCTATATTGAGTTTAAACAAGAGTTTAAGTTAGAAAAGTATTTATTGTGTTCAAATCAAAAGTCTAGACAGGCCATCTGCCACTTTAGAGTAAACAATACAAGAATGCCAAAAGTTATTGGAAGGTATAAAGGACTCGATAGAAGTCGGAGGTTATGTGATCTATGTAAAGACGGCCAGATTGGTGATGAGTTCCATGTTTTGTTTGAATGCAAGAACACATGTATTGTATATCTAAGAGAAAAATACCTCCCTAAATACTATGTTTGTCGCCCATCTATGTTTAAACTAATTTTGTTATTACAGTCTGAAAAAAGAAAAGTTATTTATAAGCTAGGTGCTTTTTTGAAACGTGTCCTTCCTCTGTTTAAGTGATAGTTTTTGCTCTGTCCTGGTCAGAGATGTATGTACAAAGTATGTACAGCCTCCACTGCCTCTTGCTATGTCTGATTATTTGTACTGTTTTATTGTTTGTGCTCCATACCACTTGCATGGTCGTGAGAAATAAATAAAGTAAAGTAAAGTAAAGAATAAACACAGAAGTGAAGGTATTAAAAGATCAAATTAGGAACAAATTAAAATCTAAAAATCCAGAGAAATATTAGTCGACTCAAAACGAGAACAGCTGAAGGGAAAATATGATCAAATCATGGATTTGAATTTCCCTCGTGATAAAAAATGAGGTCGTTCTGCATCTACTTAACTCATGATATGATGTTATTGCAATTTTAAACATTTTACAGTATTACATTATATTTGATAGATTTTTTGATTTATTAGCTAGTACCTTTTTGCATCTGTAAATTATGTTCTGAAAGGAAAACTTTATCTAATTAGATAAAACATGATCCTGAAAGTTGGACCGTCATAAACACACTGAAATGTTCTCGTACTAAAAACTTGAATTCGTATCTGCAGTTTACATAATAAAAGGTCGATGCTCGGCGTTCATGTATTAATGCAACCAAATATCGCGATACTATCCTCTATTTTTTAATATATAAGTCCACAGAGTTGATCTCCTGCCGGCTGTGACATGACTATTACTGAAATTTCAAAATGTTTAAAAATAATTGACACGTCCATAAAAGACCTGTAGCCTGGTCCAAACCCGTCTCTTTGCATTTCATTTCATTTCATCTGTACAAACAAACCGGCCACTCTCCATTGAGAAATGATTAACTTCCTGGTAGATGGATACTGATGAGTTATGTTTTAAACTATTGGATCGGCCTTTAAAGGGATAGTTCAACATTTTGGTAAATTGGCCCATTGCCATAATCCCTATAGTCATAGCAGCAGGTTCGTTACCTCTAATTGACGGTGCAAGCTATTTCTAGAACGGCGGAGCAGAGCCGCGAGCTGCTCAGAGCTACGCTACGGAGGCTAATGGGATTTCTTGGTTTCCCTCATCAAACTCATCAAATACACAATCCAACAACTCCAAAACGCTCTGGTGGACAAGTTGTGACCTGCACATTCACCACGCTATGAGATAATAACAGAACGTTACCACACAGAGTTGTTTTAGAGGGAAATTCATGCAAAACCGCTGATGCGTGTTGCCTTCAGGGACAGTTTTTCGGCAAGCAGTCTCTGCATTTGCCTCGAAAACAACTCTGTTTCGTAACACAATGAAGCTGCTGCACACTGTGAACAAAGACCATCCAATCATCGCAATGAGCAGAACGAGTACTAGATGTCCGTCAACAACAACAGAACTTACGGCTTCATAAACATCCATTTCTCTGCCGCCATTTTGTATGAACTACACCTTCATACGTAGCTACCGTCATTGTTCTCAGCCTCTCCCTCTGTTCTCTGATTGGCTGATAGATCCTCTGCAGAAGAAATCCATTACAAATCCAAGGTGGAGAACTGAAGGGAAATTAAAAATTGAGTGGAAGTAGGTACAGTAAGTGGGCGGAGCCAGGCTGATAAGAGACCAGCTGAACCAAAACTGAACCAAAATCCAATGGTCCTTCAGCTGTGCAGAGCTGCAGAATCAGAAACCTTTTCATACGACTGTATCATCAAACATGTGGAAAATATCACATATAAAGAGTCGAATGTGGGCGGAGCTTCATGATTTATGCAGAAGAATCAGTCCAGCTTCGTTAATTAAAGGACATAACAACATACAGTGATGTGATGCTGATCTCAGTTCAGACCTGGAGACGAGCACTCACACTAAAGTACTGAAGAAAGTTTTTTTTTTATTTATTTTTTTTAAACATCCTCTTGCTTGTAATTGGATCGAGTGCATTTCTAAAATCAAATATATAAATGCAGTGAGGTTGTTCTGAAGCGTTGGCTGCACAGAGCTCAGGGCTGGAAACTGTTTTTAATGAACAGGAAGTCCGATCCCACTGGAGAGGAGACGCCAGACGGCTGCACTCCACATCTGCTTTATTCTACTGGAATAATTAAAAAAGACTTAATAGACTCGCTGTGGTGGTTAATGAAGGAAGCTGTCAGTCTGCACTTTGAGCTGGGATGACATCACACACAACAAAACCTGCCAAGGTTAGAAAACGATGGGGTTTGTGTTTTGTGAGAATTGATTAATTAAATTAATTCTGCTTGGTTTGTAAACTGGTTTCAAGAAATTACATCACATCTTTTGTGGCCTCATAATAAATTAAGGTGAGTACAAAGTCTGTGATTGTATTTTTATGCAGTATTTACACTGTTTTTACTTTCATGAGGTTGAAGATGTGATCATCAATATCTATTGAACTATTTTTCGAGGTTGGAGGATTATGACTTATTTTTGTTTCCTCTCTCATATGGGTTTACTTCAACCTATAGCATTTTGATTTATTGACATCATTTTATCATTATTATTACAAAATCAAAATAATATCATTTTTAGATATTTCAACATGTGAAATGTTACGTTTAAAGGTAGGCTTGGAGATCCTGGAAAAAACAGTTTGAGCAGGCCACATTGTGAGAATACACAAGTCAAAAGTCCAAGCCCCTTTTTCTCAGACTTCTCTCTGAAGCCACGCCTCCAGATCGCAGGAAAGCAGTGTATGTAATCCCAGTGTGAGCGACGCGGCATTTGGCGATATCGTCGCGTATAGCGGGGCTGCGGCAGGGCACGGAGAGCTGTATACGCGTAGAGGAGGGAGGGAGGGAGAAAGAAAGATGGCAGTTCAAGATGGTTGGATGCTGTTTTTACAGGATTGTCTGTTCCTCACTGCAAAAACTTACCAAGAATATTTGTCTTATTTCTAGTCAAAATGTCATTTCTAGTCAAAACAAATCTCATTATACTTAAAATAAGACTCATCATATTAAAAAAAGGAGCTTGTTTTTAAGACCCTTTTTACTTCTTTCAAGCATATTTTCACTTGACATAAGTAGAAAAATCTGATGGTGGATCAAGTTTTTCTTTCTTATTACAAGCACAAAAAACTTGCTTTCACTGGCAGATTTTTCTACTTATTTGAAGTGAAAATTTGTTTGAAACAAATGAAAATTATCTAAAAAAACAAGTTCATTTTTAGGCGATGATTATTATTGAAAAAGAGTTTCATTTTGACTAGAAATGAGACATTTTGACAAGAAATAAGAAAAAAATTTAGTTTTTGCAGTGCACAGGTGACTAACCTTTTTCATTTTTGTGCAAAAAAACATTAGGCTACATTATTTGTTTGTAATTGGGATGTGAAGAGGATTTCAAGCAATTTAGTAAAAAAAAAAACTCCGGAATAGGATCTCAAACCCTACCTTTAAAGCAGAAGTAAGCGATCCGGTCGTTTTGGCTAATGCTGCGTTCCAGGCAGGCTTTTGAAACCGTAAATTACAGCTTCAAGTCACAACTTACGACTTTGTAGCGTTCCAGCCAACCCACTCGTGTTTTTCCGACCTGTTTTACCTGTGAAAGTCACTATAACGGCCACTCGTAACTTCCGACCCGTGAACTCGTACCAGATCAAACTGGTACGACTTCACAGGTCGGAAAAACACGAGTTACGGGCTGCCTTGAACGCACCATAACAGTCCTCGTCCCTACGTCACCACATTCACGGCTGCACACACAGCCCTGCATGCTGTTCTCTCTCCTCATTGGATAAAAACTGTAGGATATGAGAAATGTTTTCTCCTCGGCTCAGAGCAGAGCAGAGTGACTGACAGACCCGTGTTACAGACCAAACACTCTATGTAAGTGATTGCTGTCGGAAGATATAACTATTTAAGACTTATATTAACACAAATATATCACTTACTTCTGCTTTAACTTACCCTATGCTGCCCACAAGGGGCCCACAAGAAAAAAATCAGCTAACGTAGCTTAAGGCGTATACACACACACACACACACACACATTGTTTCAAGACTCATAAAGCTGACAAGCTGCATTTTACTAGACTTCACGCGTCGGAGACAAGAACAAGGAGCATTTACAGTCACATGATGCTTCTTTGAAAGGAGAGAGAGTGAGTGTGTGTGTGTGTGTGTGTGCTGCAGGAAACTCAACTTTAACTGCTCCTGATCATAATGTGATTCATAATGTGTGTGTGTGTGTGTGTCTGGGAGAAAGAATGGCGGTGGTGGGGTTATGCAGACAGGCAGAAAGATATAGCGAGCTGATGTAGCGTCCAAGCTAATTAGAGGATTGCTCTTTTTTTGGCTCGTTCTCACGCCAACTCAACCTGTATTAATTGATTGGCTGGTTAATGGAAGTGGAGAGGAGGAATGCAGGAGGGGAGGAAGAGGAGGAGGGGGAGGAGGAGGAAGAGTGTGCTGGTCTCAGCTAATGGGCCCGGCTCTGGCGTGTGGAGTAAGCACTCTAGTCAAAGAATCAGCACTATAGGACGGATAGAAAGAAAGAGAGAGAGAGAGAGAGAGAGAGAGAGCAGGAAAAGAGGAAACTGAGATCAGAGACAGAAACCGATGAAGTGAATGAAGGAGAAAATTTTCATATTTTATAATGAAGAGGGTAAAAATAACTGAGTTCACCTTGAACATACATACAAACACACACAGCAGCAGCACTACAATGGACACACACTAATTAGAGTCAGTGGTTCCTCGGCGCTGCTACTGGTTGTACATTTACATTCATGTTTTGTTGTGAAGTCTCATTGTAACTGGTTGTGAGAGATTTTGGATTTAAATTAAACTGCTGCTCAAACTGGAAACTAGTTGTATGAGCATCAGGAGTGACGGGAGGACGACAGAGGTTGTAGAGAGAGAGAGAGAAACATCTTTACCTGCTCTCTGATTCAGGGAGTGTTTAAAGGGATAGTTCAACATTTTGGCAAATTGGTCCATTACCATAATCCCTATAGTCATAGCAGTAGGTTCGTTACCTTTAATTGTCGATGCAAGCTATTTTTAGAACGGCGGAGCAGAGCCGTGAGCTGCTCAGAGCTACGCTACGGAGGCTCATGGGATTTCTTGGTTTCCCTCATTAAAAACTCATCAAATACACAACCCAACAACTCCAAAACACTCTGGTGGACAAGTTGTGACCTGCACATTCACCACGCTATGAGATAATAACACAACGTTACCACACAGAGTTGTTTTAGAGGGAAATTCATGAAAAACCGTTGATGCGCGTTGCCTTCAGGGTCAGTTTTTCAGCAAGCAGTCTCTGCATTTACCTCTAAAACAACTCTGTCTGGTAACGTTCTGTTATTATCTCATAGCATGGTGAATGTGCAGGTCACAACTTGTCCACCAGAGCGATTTGGAGTTGTTGGATTGTGTATTTGATGAGTTTGAAGAGGGAAACCAAGAAATCCCATTAGCCTCCGTAGCGTAGCTCTGAGCAGCTGCTCCGCCGTTTTAAAAATAGCTTGCACCGACAATTAAAGGTAACGAACCTACTCCTAAAACAATAGGGATTATGGCAATGGGCCAATTTACCAAAATGTTGAACTATCCCTTTAAAGGTTTGAATCCAACGATACAAAATTATCACAATATCCTGAGATATGAGACCATAGAGACGATATGTGTCATCCTGAGACTTGAACACATTGGGATACATCAGACACTTTATTTCCTTTGTACAGTTGCAGGTCGTTGTCCCAGAAGGAAAACTTTGTCAACATCTGTTTTATCCAATAAGATCAACTTCATGATCAACACCGTCATAAAAACTAGTCTGGTGTTCTGGTATGAAAAACTTAAAATTCATATTTACAATTGGTAAAATAAAATATCAATACTTGGCGTCCGTTTGAGATAATATTCCATTGTATTGATTTTTTTTTAAAACTCTCCCTGAGTTTCAGTTTCAGCTTTTAAACAGAGTCTGAAGACAAAAATGAACTCCAGTCAATCAATTCAGATCGATATTTGGATCAGTTCAGTTCACACCAACATGGCTGAAAATGCCATGTGTGCAGGTCTGAACAGGAAGCGGTAACAGGACTGTTTACTCTGCTGAAGGTGAATCAGGAAGGAAATGTGGGCGTCTGTGTCTTGATTATTTGCAAAAAAAACCCTGTCCTGTCTGTCCAGGACTGAAACGCAACGATTTCAAACCAAAATTGTCTTAAAAAACTCTTGATTTGATTGAAAACTAATCAAAACTGAAGCATTTTGTTTACAGAAACTTTCAGAAACTCAAGTTTGTCTCCTGTTATATTACATCCTCCCCAGAAAACACACAAATCCAAAAACTTGATGATGAACCGACCAGTTTACGTTATCTACAATCACCAACAACATCTTCACTGTAATGTTGTGCAATCTGCAAACTAAACTTAGTCGTGATCGCCTCAATATTTATCACTCTATGCAGTGAATTGCAACATTTTAACGAGGTGTAAATCCTTACTGTTGAGTGGCAGCTTTACCCATGCACATATGAAGCCATTCCTGAACTAAAACCACCAGTGAAGTGACTATAAAGTAAAAAAAAAAACGCTTCACATCCAAACCTATAAGACCCAGACTGCTCCTTCCTCTTCCTCTCTTCTCATCTCAGTGCAGCACCACGTGTGGGCGACCTGCCAGAGTGTGAGGGGACGTCCAACGGAAAGACAAGTCAAGCACGTGAAGCCCATATGTCCCAGGATGTCTAATACCCCCACACACACCGACCGAGGGGCTGCGAGAAGAACCATCCAGAACCAAACACACACACATACACACACATACGGCTTTGTTCAGTTCAGTCAACCCTGAACTAAACTAAAAGAAGAGATTCAGACAACAACAACACCAACCAGAGCTTCAACAAACTAACAAACGTCTCCCGACACAAGAGAAGAAGGGAAAAGGAACTTACCTTTTACCATAATTACACAGTTTCTCCTACAAAAGTTCCTCTGTCATGCCCTTTTTTTTCTTTTTAAAACAGACCTGCAGTCTGTAGAGTCAGTCCTCCCATCGCCATCGTTACTACAGTTATTTTAGATGAGGATGGAAACATCATGGTTAGTCATTTTAAAGAGGCTGTAGTGTGGGAACTGCTGCTCCTCACCGTGAGTGAGTGAGTGAGTGAGTGAGTGAGTGAGTTATGACTCCCAGTGCGCCGGCTGATTAAAGAGCAGAGTCAGGACGATGCTAAGATCCACTGTTTTTTCCCCTTAGCCATCTTTTTTTCCCCCTTTTTTTTCTTTTCTTGTTCAAAATCAGCTCTTGTCTTTTTGCGGCCAGACAGACAGCTTAATAGGTAATGTCTTTTTAAAGTATTTCATTGGAGTAGAGGAAAGGAGGAGGAGGGAGGAGGAGGGGGAGGAGGAGGAGAGGAAGGAAGAGCGTTGGGTAAAAAAAAAAAGGTGGAGAATGACGGTCAATGATCCACCATGACACAGAGATATTCTGTAACGGAGAAGGTGATGCAGCCGAAAGAGAGAGATGAGAGAGAAGAGGAGGAAGAAGGAGTGAGTGAGATGAAAAGGTAGATGGATGAAGTTAGATAACCTAAGTGGGTCAGTGGCTCAGTGTCCGGCTTGAATTAAGCATCTTAACGCGGACTAATCGGACATGTTGATACAGTCCAGTCTGAGAGAGAACGGAGAGGGGTCGACTTCACCGCACACGGGTTTAATAAAAGACCGACTAAATCATATTTATCTTTAGAAACACAGAGAAAGAAAAACCCTATCCAAGTCCATCATGTGGCCGTTTACGCTCCACCTGCAGCTTCTCCACCAATTCAACAATTAAAAACAAGACCGAGGCCTCAGAAGCCTCAGAGCTCCACCTGCAAACAAACCACACAAAAAATAAAATAAAATAAAATAAAAGTAGGACACAAAGTGAAGACGATCCCAGAAGGATTTGGTGCAATTTTTCTTTTCCTGACATCATGAAAGTGGAGCCACAGCTCATGCAGCGTGAGCCCCAGTTCGCCCAGAACAGAAACGTTGTCTGTGCACATTTAGTGTAAGAAAGCTGCAGGAGGAACAGAACAGAGACCGGTCAGATCCAGATCCAGATCCAGATTCAGATTCAGATTCAGATCCAGGCCTCAATCTGGTTACAGTCGTTTTGAGGCTTTTAAGGTTTTGACTGACTGGTTGCAATGAAACAACGAAGCTACAGTGTTTGACTTAAAGAGGAACTATGCAGGATTTGTAGCTTAACTATGCTACATTTTTACCTTAATTAAACAGCTTTGGAGTAATTGTGACGTTAAATCAATGACTAGTAACTAGTTTCAGGGAGAATGGAGGCTCTCTGCCTTCCACCTAGCGTCTCTTGGCTGAAAACCAACCTTGTAAGATCAGAGCCTCCGACCCGGTGTCCCAGCTCTCGTCTCAGCAGCACCACCACACAAACGTAACGCGCCCCGTAACCCGTAATCTCTTGTTTATGACAGATTAAACTACATAAATATACACATCATATATCGTCGCTGTCTGATGAAAACCACGTATGTCCATTTTTTTTGATTTTGAGTTTTTTCGACAGATAGAGTGATCAGCTGTCCCTCTGTAAACAGTAAGCTTTGGATATCAAAATGACCAATGAAAAGATGTGAAATCACGTCATCTAATTTTCACGTATCTCCATTTGATGTCAGAGCTGTCAATCAAGGCGCGTATCTCCAACTGTTTTGTCGCGCGACCCCTTGTTTTTCAACAAGCCTCTCCCTCTCGGAAGCAACAGCAGCGGCTCAAAACAGTGTCAAGGTACAGTAACAACGATGTTTATTGTTTGTTGTCGACTGTTTTCAACTCTAGCTGACATTTATTACCAATTGATTTTATTTTGTTCAGACAAAGTAACGCCACTCAGTATCTTCATCGACCGCTGAGCTGACGCCGACGGACGTAATAACTTTAACGTTATACCTGTAGCCACCATAGCTCACCATAGACTAACGTTACCTGGCTTGCTAGGCAAATAAACTCGGTTGATAACAGCTTTGGTTTTACGTATTATGAGGTTCACTCAAACATGTTTTTCACCATCAAACTCGAGTAACGATAGCCTATAATATTGCCGTCATGAACGTGACCGTAAAATGTCTTAGCCTAATCTTTGAGTGAAAATCCTGGTGTTTTCTTTCTAGCAGTAGCGCGCTAGCTCGCGTCAGTCTACCAAATGCTACAGATTATGCCATCATTGATTTTAAACGTTGTGTACTATGTGTAGCGCACGCAAATGTTTTCTTATGTGTTTTTCTCCCTCCTCTTAGGATGTCTGTCTCATTTAAGGAGATGTGTGAGTTGGTCAACATTAGCTATGATAGGGCACTTGAGGCAAACGTGAGGGTCAGCAGTGAGGAAGGTTCGTAGGAAACTAGGATTGAGGTAGCCAGAGCATCAAAGTCAACATTGTATTCAGTGCACTAAACCTGTTTCTCTTAATTGTTCTTAGACTTATCTGAAAGTGACTCTGGCCAAGATGAACAGGATCCACCTGCCAATGAGGGTTGGTGGCTTATCATTATCATCATATTACACACTTTAACTACCACTTTAACTGCCCATGTTTGTTTTGTGTAGGATATTAATTAAGCTCAAAGTCTGTCTCAGAGCTAGTTCTAGAGAAGAGATAATTAAGTACAGAGCAACTGAGGTTTTCAAAAAAATTGCCTGTCAAATCAACTGATTCAAACTCAATTCTTGTGAACATTGCATTCAGTGTATTAACTGTGTTTTTCTGTTGTCCTCATTGTTCTTAGATTTGCTTGAAGATAATTCTGGTGATGACCCAGAGTACTTACCAGCAAATGAGGGTTCGTAGCCTATTATTAGTATATCACATTACGTCCTCCACATCTCCATATTGGGTTTGTGTAGAACTTTTGGACCAAAGTCTGTCACAGATTATGTTTTGAGAAAAGTAAACCGTTGCTGTATTCAGTTGCCAGTCAAAGCAAAGAAAAATGGAAGCTCAATTCTGAATATTTTGAACATTGTGTTCAGTGTACTAATTGTGATCCTCTTTGTTAATTCACTTGAAAACATATCTGCTGATTAAAAACACAAACACACACATTTTCACAAACAAAAATGCACACACACATGCTGAGAAGTCATGCAAGAACAATGAACATTACAGACTGTTTCTTTTTTGTATTTTTCTTTTCATTAGAGGATGGTGGTGAAGTCATACGGGGACGGCCAAGAAAGAGGGCAAACCCAGAGAAATGGAAGGCTAACGTTCAAAAAAGGAAACGAATGAGAGGCGAATCATATCTTGGGCGCAGTAAAACTCAACCTGTAGTAAAACAGCCACGAAAGATAGGAATGCCATGCCAGTCTACAGCCTGCCGAAATTCAACCAAACTAAACTGTGCAAGAATTGATGAAGGGAAGAGGGAGGGAATTTTCAATTACTTCTGGGGAAAATTGGATTGGAAGGAGAGAAGAATTTATGTGAAATCTTTGGTGGAGGTGAGCAACGTTAAGCGGCGCCGGACAATAGCAGATGAATCACGCCGGTCAGCATCTCTTTTTTGTTTTCTCTGTGTTGATGGTCAAAGGCTCAGAGTGTGTCAGAGGATGTTCCTGTCCACACTTGGAATCAAAACAGTGGACCTTTTGAAGTGGGTAGGAAGAAGAGGGGAAAGTCCTGAGAAGACAGCAAGAGTGAGGGTAAGGACAGAGGAACACGACTTTATGAAGTCCTTTCTTCAAGATCTGCCAAAGGTCCCATCCCATTACTGCAGATCCTCCTCATCCAAGATGTACCTCGAGCCCTTCTTTTAAGTCTCTAAGTCATCTTCACTCAAAGTATAAGCAAGCTTGTGCAGAACGTGGCCTACAGCCCCTGTCAAGGCAGGTATTCACCAACACCTTCAACAACTTAAATCTTTCACTTTACCACCCCAAGAAAGATCAGTGTGACACTTGCTGTGCATTCAAGGCTGGAAATATCGAAGCCACCACGTGGGAGGAACACTGTGTGAAGAAAGATGAGGCGAGAGCAGAGAAGGCAAAAGATAAAGAGCTTGCAAGTGACAAGCTACTAGTGACATGCATGGATCTGCAAGGCCTTTTACTGTGTCCAAAGCTTCAAGCCTCTGCTCTATATTACAAAATGAAACTTGGTGTCCATAACTTTACAATCTATAAACATGACATCTCATGAAGCAATGAATTATCTGTGGCATGAGGGAGAAGCAGGGCTCTCTGCCAAACGAGTTTGCCTCCTGTATTGTAGACTTCCTTGAAGCACACCCCACTTACACTGAATACATCCTGTGGAGTGATGGGTGTGGCTATCAGAATAGGAAACCTCATTCTGAGCAATGCCCTTCTGAAGTTTGCAACTGAGAAGAAGAAACAAGTTACACAGAAGTAACTTGAAAGAGGCCACACTCAGATGGAGTGCGACTCCGTGCACAGCGTGATTGAGAGGAAGTTGAGAGACAGAGACATACATGTTCCAGCGGAGTATGCGGCAGTAGTGCGGGGAGCTCGCTCCAGTCCTAAACCATACGAGGTGAAGTATGTAGACTACAGCTTCTTCACAGACTTCAGCCAAGTAAACATCTGCAAATCAATCCGACCTGGTAGGAGTGCTGGAGATCCTACAGTGCATGACCTCCGTGCCATCAGGTAGTTTTTATCTTACTGTACTGTACTTTTTTCCCCGCAAATATTGACTTCATTTTAAGTGCATTGCTGTAACACATAAAACATCAGCATAACTTAACAAATCATAACATAAAAAATCTCATGTTCAATACATCAAAACTTGACTGTGCCCCCCCCCCCCCCTCTTTTTTTTGATCTACTAGGTACAATGTGGATGGCACTACCGAGTACAAAATACACCACTCCGACAACTGGGAAGCCTATTCCATCCCCATCACTGCGGAAGAACGTGTGTCGCTGTTGTCCCACTCTACACTTCGAGCCATAAGATAACAGCAGTGAAATACAAGCACCTGCAAGACCTCAGGGAAGTTCTGCCGAAGGACTTCCATGGCTTCTACAATGCACTTGATCATGAGTGAAGATCGACAAGTTGCACATGGACACACAGCATGCACGCACACATGACAGACACACACACAAACAAAACTCACTCACTTACACACACACACCACACATACACGTGATGGTGCACAGCTACCACAGTTTAATTTTTTGCTGTGACTGGCTTGTGTACGGCTCAGGTTCTTGTGGTCAAGCTGGAGGTCCAAAGCCAGGTGTCATGACAGCTCTCTCTTTTCCTTACAGGTGTGAGGAGTGTGCTGGTTCACTGTGAGACCAGAGGTGTGTCCAGTGTCAGAGCTACAGGAAGGACCAACAGGTTTAGATGACCCCCTGTGTGAGGGATGCCAGAGGTGGGTGAACCCCCAGCATGTGGACTTCCATGGGGGGAAAGAGGTATGGTTGTAGTGAGATGTGTGAGGAACACCCATGTGCACCAAGTCCATGGACATGCTCCCTGAACGGGAGAAGACTGTGACACAGCTTCTACAGTGGTTGAGGGTGCCAGTACCAGCTAGACTGGTGCTTTGGCCTGGCTGTTAAGCTGTGAGATTTGTACCCTGCAGGCTCAGGTTTTAAACCAGTAACCATTCTCTTCCTTTACCAGTCTGACTTGTTTACTCAGGTGAAGGGAGAGAACAGTCTCCTCTCACCTGAGTGAAATCTGTGTCTGGATGTGTGACTGTATGACTCTTGGTCAAGCTGCAAATTCAGGGCCCAGCCTCTAAAGTGCAGCTTGACCAAAAGTCATACAGTCACACACATCCAGACACAGATTTCACTCAGGTGAAGGGAGACTGTTCTCTCCCTTCACCTGAGTAAACACACACACACACACACACACACACACACACACACACACACACGCATACATGGCATGCACATACGTACAGTCACACATCGAGACACAGATTTCACTCAGATGAAGGGAGACTGTTCTCTCCCTTCACCTGAGTAAACACACACACACACACACACACACACACACACACACACGCACACGCACACGCACACACGTACAGTCACACATCCAGACACAGATTTCACTCAGGTGAGAGGAGACTGTTCTCTCCCTTCACCTGAGTAAACAAGTCAGACTGGTAAAGGAAGAGAATGGTTACTGGTTTAAAACCTGAGCCTGCAGGGTACAAATCTCACAGCTTAACAGCCAGGCCAAAGCACCAGTCTAGCTGGTACTGGCACCCTCAACCACTGTAGAAGCTGTGTCACAGTCTTCTCCCGTTCAGGGAGCATGTCCATGGACTTGGTGCACATGGGTGTTCCTCACACATCTCACTACAACCATACCTCTTTCCCCCCATGGAAGTCCACATGCTGGGGCTTCACCCACCTCTGGCATCCCTCACATAGGGGGTCATCTAAACCTGTTGGTCCTTCCTGTAGCTCTGACACTGGACACACCTCTCTTGGTCTCACAGTGAACCACCACACTCCTCACACCTGTAAGGAAAAGAGAGAGCTGTCATGACACCTGGCTTTGGACCTCCCAAACCTCCAGCTTGACCACAACACCAAAGAACCTGACCCGTACACAAGCCAGTCACAGCAAAAAATTAAACTGTGGTAGCTGTGCACCATCACACAAACAAGAAACACTATACCTAACTGTGGTGGGCTCCCCTACCACGGTGTTTATTTATTTATTTATTTATTTTAATTAATTAATTAATTAAATACAATTCTTTGACACATGTATATTTAGAAATACTTTATTTAATCCCTGAGGGGAAATTTTAAAATGTCACAGAGCAGCAACACAGATCACAAACACTGAGTAAAAATACATGTAAGACATAAAAACACATAGTGTATTAAAACACAGAATAAAAGAAATAAATATATGAATAAGAGATGCGTGTAGAGGGTTAGAAGTTAAGAAGTTAAGAGAAGAAGAAGAAGTGCTGGGTCCAGGATGCTTGTGATGACTGCATTAATTAATCAGATTGCGGAGTTGTACAGCTGTATTGCAGTGGGTATGAATGAATGTTTATATCGCTCTCTTGAGCAGCGGGGGAGTCTGTATCTGTGACTCCCACTGATACAAACAGGAGAAGGTGGGGACTTCTTCCACCACCATTTCTTTGGTTTTTGCTACATTAAGCAGCAAACCGTTCTCCTTACTCCAGTGCACAAACTATTGTTGGTATGTTGTTGTTTGGTGTACTATTAAATGACTTGGACCATGCCTGATTCTTGTCTGTTGAACACATGGAATTTCTATCTTATTTTTTTTGGCAGAGTACATAAATTATTTTTACTAAGTCTTTTGTTGCTTTAATGCATCTTCCAGTCCAGTGGTACAGTAGCAATATTGAGCCAAATTGGTCGTAATTACTAGCTTCAACTGCAGAAGAGAAATGCACCAGAAGTCTGCTGCTGGAGTTTACTGAAGCTAAAAATGCCAGTAATTAGTTATTTATTGTCAGTAAACTATTGGTTTGATTATGACTTGCAGCGGTATACTTAATAGCCTACAGTAACTTTAGAAGGATGATCCCCCGCCCCCACCCTCCTCGAGACGTGGAGACTGAGAGGAGTGAAGAGAAAAAAAAGTAGCCTACGGTAGGACGGAAGTGCAGTCAGGCAGCGTCTGTGTAACATTTGCCATCATAGCCATAACAGTGTATAGTTGTGTAGGTAGGCAACTGTTTATTTCATTCAGCTTACATGTTTTATGTGAAGAAACTACGGATGATATGTAACGTAGCATTTTAAAAAAAAACATCAGAGCGCATTAAGCTGTCAATGAAACGCGATCTGGCCATTCTAATTAATGATGAGAAAAAAACGTATCTCCGCCGTCGCGGTAAAATAAACACGTAAATCCATTTAAACACGATTTTAGTAAAATGGGGATTATATCATGACACTCGCAGGTGTATGACCACATTTAATGTTATTGTAGCAAATTTGACGACACCACATTCAAACACTGTGAAATGACGGTGTTTTTTCCATTTCCTGTAAAGTTACCGTTTTGGACATACGTGTTCTACGTCGGGCAGCGACGATATGATAAATAACGTTATCCATCACTCTAGTGATTGATTTCTTGCCGGCTTTGTTGTAAACAAATGCACATGACCAAGAGGAGGGTTAGAGACAGAGAGGAAAAGAGACCAGACTTGCATAGTTCCCCTTTAACTGGACTAAATTGGACCAGTTCAAAACTCCATGTTCTTCAAATGAAACGACAAAATTACAAGTCAGACGACTTTATTCGCCAGATCATGCATTAAAAAAGACATCACACACAGGTTTATCTGGAGTACAGTTGTGTTGTTTAGGTTGCTAAAGCTAAATTCGGACCGTACAGGATCTCTGAACTAGTGGTGCAATCCGTTATCCGTTCGGATCACTCTCCATGGATCGGCACGCAAGTGGTTTGTGCATCGGATGAAGGAAAAGAAAAGTTGTAGTGTGAGAACACTTAGTCGCACCACCCCAGCCGAATAAACGGGCAAACAAAAAAACTTTGCTTGTATCGGCGGCTCTGTCACGCACAACAACCACCAACATGTGAACTACCCCCCACCCCGCTGATCCGAAAATGATCCGATCCATGACTCATAATCGTGATCCGATCCGATCCATGAGGTTACTGATCCGTTGCACCTCTACCTAAGTTCAGACTGTGAAACCTGCTGACTTCCCTTCAAGTCCTAAGAAGTTCATGATACTCAGCAGAGCGATGACACAGTCACACATGACACACAATTTCACCACAAGTAGTTTGAACAAAACAACAGCCTGTAGAGAAAAGATCTGCAAAAAGTTATTCAACTCTTTACTTGAAACTGGATCTTAAAGATGTAGGCCAGACAAAAATAAGCACTACTGGTTTGCACAACGAAAAAAGAAAAGACAATAAGGGTTAGGGACTGAATGGAAAGTATGGATCGTCTGTTGGAGGCAAGTGTTTTGATATTTAATATGAATGACACCATAAAGAAAACGTAGATTAAGTAGCGGCAACTATCCTGCACTCAGCCAGTAATCGCGTCACACACAGGTAAAGGTGTTCGCCAGTCAACAGCTGATTTACCTTTGACCAAGTCTTTTATTGGCAACTTCTAGACTTCCAACAACAACATCAAACAGCGAACACCCTCCGTAGACCGAACCATCTCATTTCAACTCCACTCGTCTATAGACAGCGACGCCTTTCCACCCTCTAAAGTGGGACACGGCTTGAGTTTCTGTGTTTCTGACTGACCAGAACTTCTTGAAAACTCGTGAGTGTCCAGTTATTTAGGTACATAACCCTTTTCTTTTCTTTTCTTTTTGTTTGCAGACCAGTCCTGTAGCTACGTCTCAGTGGTACTGGGTTTGAGAGCAGAACTGTGTGGTAAGCACTGTAATACCTCCTGAAAGTACAGCAACATGCATCCTGCTATAAATCTAACAATGAGCATGAAAAACAAGGACGGAGGTTCAATTCCCAGCCTGCAGGTCTGTTCAAAGGAAGCCAGGCCAGGTGGACCAGAGACTAATGGGAGTTTTTGGTCTATTTATAGTCCTGCATGTTGGACCGAGGCCTCGTCTCTCCAGGTGGTTTCCCTGCCGTCTGCCAAATCCATTGTGGTTCAGGTAACGGGGGGAAAAATAAATGAGTGGTGGTCAGAGAAGCCTCGTCTGACTGAAGGCAAGAGGAAAAGTAAAGATGCAGATTTTTAAAAAAGTAGGATGAAAACCAGAGGAGACAAAGTAGAGAGGAGTCAAAAAAAAGGAAAAGAAAGGTGACTGGACGGAAAAGGAGATGGGTTGTAGCAAAGTAGGGAGAGAAAGGTGACTGAAAAGAGGACGGAAAGAAAAAAACAAGCTAAAAATGAGACGAAAAGGGGGCGTTTACGACACCTCAAATAAACGGCAAAAAAAAGAGATGAAAAGGATCTGAGAGGAAGGCGAAGAAACGAAGGAGAGAGGTGGAAGGAGGCAGCAAGTAGGCTAAGGGCAGATAGGAAGCGAGAGAAGAGCGATAGCGAAATGACAAAAAAAAAAAGGAGACGAGGAGAGCGATTGAAAGGGAGCGATAAGGAGGTGGAGGAAGGTGAAAAGGAGGAGAACAGGGACAGAGAGGGAGATAGTGAAGAGGGTGAGGAGGAGGAGGATGAAGAGGGGAGATATGGAGAGAGAGGGAGGGAGAGAGGGAAGGGAACAGCCTGTTTTCTCTGATCCTTCGCTATAAACTCTGAGCACACACCTCCTCAGTGTGTGTTTCAGTACTGTGTCTATTTGTGTAAGTGTGAGTGTTTAATGTCTCCTGAATGTGTGTGTGTGTGTGTTTTGTGCTATCTGTGTGATGCCAAATGTCTTTTGTACTTTATCTACATACATCTACGTGTGTGTATGTGTGTGTATTTCTATCTTTCTGAGGACCGACTGAAGGTCCTTCAAAGAGAGGACATCTTCTCTCCTACTTATGGTGCATTCAATTACAACGGGGAGGTTGGATTTCTGCGTGAATGAATGAAATTCTGTGTGGCTTTCTGTCAACGGAAAAGGATAAAAAAAGATAGAATAATAGCCTGTACAAATAAAATAAGAAAAAGTTGGAACAGTATCACAAGAAAAAAACAATTGAAATAAATTTAAAATAATTAAAACATCAAAAGTACAACTCAGAAACTCTGTGAAACTTCAGTAACACTGAGCTCACAATCCAAGATGGCCGCTCGCTGCATCAACAGTAAATAAAAGCTGAACATTATCCTGTTTATCAGCCACTTAAGGCACGTTTCCATTGCAGGAACTTCGGGGTAATTTTCCGGGGCCAGCCCCGTTGGTGCGTGTCTCCACTGCAGGAACCTCCCCCACAGGGCCATTTACAGGAACTTTTACGGGGGCCAACGGAGTACCTACTCCAGGGTAGGTACTCCGTTCGGCCCTGAAAAGCTCCTGGGTGGGGCTCGAGGTTAACCCGGCACTGATCGGCTAAAGCTAGAGCAGGCTCTGACGCTACCAGAAAGCACCAAAACAACCGGCATTTTTAAAAGGGGGAGCAGAAGGGGAGCATTAGCCTAGCAGGCACCGCTGTAAACAACAAGAAAACAGCAGGAAGATGTACGACAAAAGGACCGACGGTGAGGTGCAGACATTGATTGCAGTCTACGGCACCGAGGAGATTCAGAGGGGGTTTGAGTCATCGTGGCGAAATGAAAATATCAATCAAAAATATCAATGAAAATCAGCGCACCTCGACACACTGGGGATCCATCACGCCGCAAAACAATGCCGTGAAAAGTACAAATACAGAGAGAAGACAAACAGGCCTGTGAAGTTCTCATAGTTTGAAGACTCTGTAAGTAAAATGTGTCTCTTGTTTACACCGATGAGGTCATGATAAATAGAAATGATGGATAAACTTTTAAATAAATAAATATGTAGCTAAGAAAGTAGGTCTACGTCAGCAAGTGTGTGTGTAGCTACAGTAGCTAAGTAAACCAGGACACAGAGGTAAACCAGGCACTGATAAAGTGACTGGATAAATCATCTCTCCTTCCTCCTCCTGTATCCTCCTATCTCTACTTCCTCCTTTTCATCCCTCTTTCTTTCTTTCCCTTCTGTTTCTTCTTGCCCTCTCCTCTCCTCACCTCCCTCTCTCTCTTCCACCTACTCTTCTCTTTCTCACTCTCTCATGCAGGTGTAAAATGAAACATTCAGTAGCTGCATGAATAATTTTTTTTCCTCTCGATTATTTTCAGAAACAGATTAATGATCTTCTGCCCGTGTGGATAAAATTAGACACTGAAAGCTCCAGATTAAAGTTGGTGCATGATAAAAGACTGTGGTGGTCACATTTAAGAGCTCAATTTTTGACTGTTGCTAAGAAAGGGCATGTAAACATGTTGTCATGGTAAACACTGTTTAATTAAAGATCACTTTGTCTGTCTATTGATATCTTATAGGCCTACACCACACTACAAGAGGTCACGTGTCACAAAGTCACTGTTGTTTTCACATAACTATTGGTGGCATGTGTTATATAACAATTACACACTATTAAGCAGTAGTTAGGCTAATCATTATGAAATACTTAAAGCTATACAGAAAATAAATTTTAATTTGAGCCCACTATGGGTCTTAACATTAGTGTAATAACTCATCTATCAGACGATGTAGGCCAAACTTTGTGCAAAATTCTATTTTCGAGTAAATCCGGGATGAAAGTGGGGTATTTTTTTTTCGCATTGGATAATGCAGGCGCACGGATTATACGTCACGTTGCTCACGATTCATCATTCACTGATATTGTTATGTACTCACTTTATGTACATTGTGTAGAGACACAATAAAGAGGCTGGCGTTACTCAGGACGTGACTTTACTGCAGCTCGGCGCGCGTACACACACAGCAGTACAGGGTACAGCGAGGGACACACAGGTAGGCAGCTACGGAAGCCTAAAGGCAAACGCGAACTCCAAAACAATACATTACATCTCCTTTCCTCAGCAAAAGAACACTGTTGCTGTCTGTGTTATGTGTAAGCTACTATATACAGTAACAACTGTTTTACTAGTGTTAACAAATGTAACAGTGAATTGCTTTTTGATTCTCTTCTGCCTACAGAATGATAATAAACTGATTTCCTTTCCTCAGTCATATATTATAATAAACAAACTCTGCTCACACTGGCAATGTCTAATGTCTCTGACTCCTTAACATAATTAAACAACAAGAGAACTCAAACATTTAACTAGGAAGGAGAGGTTACTAGCACATCACTTCCTTCAGGTGTCTTTACCACACCTGTCCCTGAGATGCTAACAAATGCACAGTTAGTCCATCAAACTACAAGTTCAGTTTATCAGGGGGTTTCACAACTCTGCCCCGTCTGGTGGTGTACAGTTCGCCTGGTCGGGTTTGTGGAAAGCTTGATGCTACCACACGTGATGAAGAGTGGTGTTCTGGAGGAGCTGGTGGGGGCTGCGGCTCTTTCACTGCAGGCACTCCAGGGGTCTCACGCCAAGGCTCATCACACATCATGTGACGTGACTGATTGGCGGCTGCAGTGCTGGCACGGAGGTGTTGGCTGTTACGGCGGAACCTCTTACCTCCACTGTCCACAATGTAGGATCGCGGCGTACAATGTGGCCGAACTACAACTCCAGGTGTCCATTTGTGGCTTCCAGGATAAGGAGCCATTCTGACTTCATCTCCAGGTTGTAATGCAGCGCGGGGTTTGGCTGCTCTTTTGCTGTCGTAGTAAAGTTTCTGAGTGTACTTGGTCTTGTCTAGCAGATGCTTGACCTTGACAGGGTCGTGAGCCATAGGTTTAAGTAGTGCACGAGCAGTAGGCAGTTTGTTGCGAGGTCTCCTGCCCATGAGCAGTTGAGCTGGTGACAGGCCTACTGACTCAAGCGGAGTAGTTCTGTAGTCTAGCAGGGCGAGGTGTTTGTCGGGCGCTTTGCTCCAAAGCCTCTTGACTGTTTGCACTGCACGCTCTGCTTCACCATTAGAGTGTGGTGTGTGTGGTGAAGATGTCTTGTGCAGGATACCATAGCTCTTGCAGAACTCCTTGAATTCCTCTGAGGAATACTGCGGACCATTATCTGTCCTAATGGTTGCAGGGATTCCATGTCTGCCGAATTGGGCCTTAAGAGTCTCTATTGTGGTGCAGCTGCGCTGGTCTTTAAGCTCATCCACTTCAATGTATTTTGAGTAATAATCCACGAGTACAATGTACTGTTTCCTCTCAAACTCGAACAGGTCAGAGGCTACCTCTTCAAACGGCAGCTCTGGTGTCTCTGTTGGTATGAGTGGTTGCCTAGGAAGCCTGTTTTGAATTTCAGCGCACTTGCCACAGTTTCTGATCATGTTTTCAATTTCAGCGCTCATACCTGGCCAGTATAACACTTCACGTGCCCGCTGCTTGCTCTTCACTATTCCTAGGTGGGACTGGTGTATGAGCTCTAACATGCGTCTTTGCATGGTGGGAGGCACGACGATGCGCAGTCCTTTAAACACTATGCCATCAGACACAGCTAACTGGCTTCTTGAGTCCCAGTAGGGTTGAACAGGAGCAGGTGCTTCCCGTCTGTTGTCCGGCCAGCCTTGCTGAATTGTTTGCTGGAGAAGGCTTAACTCCTCTTGTGTGCGTTCCTGCAGTTCAGCATATTTCTGATCACTCACCGACACAAAGTTGAGCATGGAGACACACTCCAGGCCAGCTGTTTCTGGTGTGCTGTCTGTTAGCTGTGCTCTGGAAAGAGTGTCAGGCAGCTCCATGTCCTTTCCTCTTCTGTAGCACACTGTGATGTCATACCACTGCAATCGCAGGCGCATTCTCTGTATACGCATGGGAGTGGAGAGCAGCGGCTTTTTGTAGATATCTTCCAGTGGCTTGTGATCGTTGAATATTGTGACATGCCTACCAAATATGTAATGGTGAAACTTAATGCAGGCATGGACGATGGAGAGCATCTCCTTCTCAATTTGCGCATAGCGCGTCTCAGCATCAGTCAGGGATCTGGAAACGAGAAAGGCGACAGGCTGGTCGTCCTGCAGTAACACGGCTCGTCCTAGTCCCCAAGCTGCTGGCGTCACTAGAATATTTTCTACAGGCCTTGCTGGATCATAGAACTTGAGTAGTGGGGGGTGTGTGCAATAGTTTTTTTTTGTGCTTGAGTTTGTCGAATGCTTGTTGTTGTGCTGGCTGCCACGCAAACTCGACGTCGTTCATTCACAAGCTGCCTCAGTGGAGTGTCCACCATCACTCAAGTTAGGAATGAACTTTGGAACAAGTTATGTCACAAACCCTAAGAAGCGACGGACACCTTCCCTGGTCTGTCGGCGGAGGCATGCTCCTCCACTGCCTTCAGAATCTATCGCCTGGGTCTGGCTTATAAACACCCATCAGCTGTAATCAGGTGACCTACATATGGCACAGCTGACTGGCGTATGTGACACTTGTTGAAGTTAAGCTTCAGATTGTAGCTTGTAGCTCTCTCAACTACTTTGCGTAGTGTTGCATCATGTTCTTTCATTGTGGGCGCTGCTATAAGAATGTCGTCCATCACACCTGTGGCTCCATTAATGCCCTCGAGCATTTGGTCCATAATGCGTTGAAAAAATCCTACGGTGCGCATTTATTATTAGCCGAACGGCAGCCTCAACCACCTAAACCTGCCTATTGGTGTGTTGAAGGTTGTGAGGAGGGATGACAACTTCATCTAACTCTATCGGGAGGAAGGCCTGATTTAGGCGTCCAAGGGACCTGAGAACACTTTTTTTTGCACCAGGCATGGTGGATATAACCTCTTCTATGGTGCGCAATAGGATAGTGGTTCTCTCTTTTATGGCCTTGTTCCAAAATCACTCGGATCTATGCAGATTCTGATCTTGTCTTTATTTTGCGTTGTGGACAATACGACCATAGGAGCTGAACTCCACTCTGTCGGTTGGTCGACTTTGACAATATGTCCATTCCTTGACCATCTCATTAAGCTTCTCAACTATCTTAGTCTTGAGTGCTAACTGGGTTGTCGGCGCACTGGATGAACAACACCCTTTGCATCTGGATTTCAATCTTGATGCTGTATTTGGGCCTGGCTAAAGTGCCAGTGGTGCGTGTCCAGTTTCAGGAAAAATCCTCCCAATCCAAAAAAAAAAAACCTGGCGTTGTGTGTGTTTGGGTTTGGAGTGACTTCGGTGTTTGTGCTCATCCTTGTCTCCCTTCGCACCATTCACTGTAGCGAGGTCCAGCCGAACAAACAGATCCAAGGGCCTCAGCTGTAGTGCTCACTGAAGCACGTTCTCTTGAACGATGTCCACGATTTCCAGCTCCACCGCATCTGCTTCTCGGATCTTTGTATTTCAGGGGAAGGTCGACTTGCAGCAACTGGCTTCATCTTGTGGTCTTGAATAGGAGCGCAGCATCTTGTTGGAGCGCTTCAGTTCACCTGTGTGCAACAATAACTGATAACAGTTCCAGAGTTAGTGTATTTCACTTTGCACCTGTGTCTATTCTAAACTGCACTTCCTGAGACAGAACTCTGATGTCTACAATCCACTTTGTCATCTGCCACAATTGCTTACTGGAACCATCCTCTACTGTCAGATTTATGTCCAGCATTTCTTCCTCAGGTGAGTATTACAGGCTCCACACATCACTGAACTCATGCTACGGTTGCGGCAAACCGCTGCCCAAGTGGTTTGGCTTGTGGACAGTGTGATACATACAGAGGCCTTTAAGCGGGGACATTTTCCTTGGTTCCACGCATGTTGTGGATGTTTCCCACATTTTTTGACAGTTTCTTGAATTTGTTTCCTCCTGGACTGTCTCTGCATGGGCTTCGTTTTGTACAAGTGTTGTGTGTTCTTTTTTTATAAGCAAAAGCTGCATGCTTTGTTTTCTTGTGGCCACTGATGACACATGCGAGTCTTCCGTCTCTAACAATTCTAATCTGCTGTTGTGACATTATCGAATTGCTGGGGAATTTCAATGGCTTTTAGCCAATGTCAGATCTTCACCTTTATTCCAACAGCCTTTCTTGGACTCGTTTTTCTTTAACTCCTGCTATTATAGCATCAATCGAACATATCGTCCGGACGTCCAGCATACTCACAGTCCATTAACAGTAGCCTCAGATCCTTCAGAAAAGACGGTCAAAGCTTTTCCAGTTGCACCTTGTTTCCTCTGTTTGAAACGATGTCTGGGGCAATTCTTTTGTTCTTTCTCGGCCTTATGTAAGCTGGCAAAACTTATCCAAAACTGTAGGTTAATACATTAAATAAATGGTAACGGATCTTCTTTTTTCACCATCCGCCCACGTTAGCGTCTTGTAGATTTTCTCTGCCCTGCTCCGCCGATCCACGATCCTAGCCAGCCGGCCTTTTGTTTTATCTTCTAGCTCCGAGAGGCGGAACCAGTCGAAGACAAAACCTCACGTGAGAGCGAAGTCTTTCGAATTCCTTATATAAGGTCGCGGCATCCCAGTCGATCTGGGGTGATTTTCAAACTGCGTATTCATGGCCGCGTGTACTGTTCTTGACAGACTTCTTTTTTTTATGACACCATGTTATGTACTCACTTTATGTACATTGTGTAGAGACACAATAAAGAGGCTGGCGTTACTCAGGACGTGACTTTACTGCAGCTCGGCGCGCGTACACACACAGCAGTACAGGGTACAGCGAGGGACACACAGGTAGGCAGCTACGGAAGCCTAAAGGCAAACGCGAACTCCAAAACAATACATTACAGATATTGGATCCGTCATCCGTCAATCAAACGTCTGAGACAACAGACACACACCGAGCTCGGTCTCGCCCCAAACTTTGAATATCCCGCCCGCTCGATAACAACCAATCAAATTTGTTTTCCTTACTCGGTTAAACTCGGTGTGACAAACAGGACAAATGGCCATTTCTGAACACCTTTAAATACTGTACCATTAAATACCAATTAGTTTATAACTTGGAAACACAGTTAATGTTTAACTTTGGATTGATAAAATCACTTATGATGTGTTCAATACTTGTATTTTCATACTCAACAATAAATTCTGATCAAGAATAATCAAGTACGTTATAGATTACATTTAGATGTCAAAGAAAAGGATCAAACATCAACTATAAAGTGTCAGTAAACGATTAAAAAAAAAAACTTTTAGACGCACTAATACTCAGTGAGGGTAATAGATGTTTTTAACTTAACAGGTATAAAAAAATACCTGATAGCATGAATTAACGTACTTATTGGTGTCAGTGTAGGAAAATTGGTTTATAAATGATGAAGGCTCAACTAATGCTCAATAGTATGTAGTTGTTATAAAGTGTTACCTGTATATTTTAATTTGTATATCCACTCTAATATTACATAATTTCACATTTCTACGTCTCGTCTACATTCCTGAATGTTTTTATTTGCTGTGTAAAGTTACTTTAGGAGTCCTGAAAAGCACTTATAGATAATATTCTTGCATTATTTGAACTATCGTCCGACCCCCCCCCCCACCCCCCCCCCTCTTGATGTTTATTTCCTGGAAAACTTTTGTTTCATCTCTCGACCATCAACAAAGTCAGCTCAAACAGAAATCGTTCAGCCTGAACAACAAACAAAGGATCTGCAAATTTTTTTCCTCCTCCAGAGAAACACTGCACTGTAAGGAGCAGTAAAATTTCATCCTGGAGAAGAAGAAGGCTGAAATCATCTTTGGAATGATGATGTTTTGGGAAAAACAGTTTTTGGTCACCTGAACAGTTAACCTGAGCAAATGGGGGCAAATAAAAGTGGGGAAAGTGATGCTCTGTTTCTGCTGCAGCATATAATTGTAGTTAGAATAAAGAAGGACAGGTGGGTTTTATGTTTACATAAAAAAAAAGAAGCAAAAAAAATCTCGCTTCTCCTCTTCCTTCTCCCCTTTTAGCAAAGCTTTAATGCGTTTTAAAAGCCATTCGAGGTTAATTTCAAACTCATTTACTTCAGTCAATACATCAAAGGCAGTCTAAAGTGTATGCGTTTGCGTGCCCATAAACGTCCCGAGTGTTAAAAAAGGGTTTCATTGAGAAAAAGCTGACGCCATGAAGGGTAAGGGCGGTGCCCGCAACTAAACGGGAGTGGCTGGCGGTCGGCCTATCACAAAGAGGCAGTGACCCTGAGTGACAGCTAGAAAGAGAGAGAGACAGAGGACAGATGGCCACCTAACCACAAATTGATGCAGTCATCCTTTGAACCAATCAGGAAGGAGCGCTTCTTTCAACTTCACCCCGTTTATCATAAAAACACTGCAGCCGTGCGACTCTTGTGAGGAGCCGTAAAACTGAAACATTTGGAACGAAATATGAAATCATCAATCATCATCATCATCTTGCATCATCACTAAAGAAATGCTTTCGCATTATTCACGTCCGGTCGAAGCGATACACAGATGGATTTATACGCCGATCCTAAAAGTCTGAGCCTAAAAAGGACCAATTTTCATGTTTCAATGCAAACCTCTAGAGGTCGTGTGAATAATGAAAGTGGTGAATGAGACAGAGGTATAGTGATGGATTGTTTAGTTTTATCATGACTACCATGTTTCACTAAAAATAAGCCAAGTAGTTTAAAGGGATAGTTCACCCAAAATTCAAATTGCACTCATTATCTACTCACCCTCATGTCGACTAAGGGCTGGGAGAAGTTTCAGAGTCCTCCGTAGCTTCTCTGAGTTACAGGGGGTCTCGGCGTAGCAGTGCATGTCCATATAACGGTTGCAAATGGATACCACTTTTCTTCATAACAAAAAGACACACCAAAAAACATCCAAATACCTCCATGCTGCTCGTATGTAATGTCCGTCTTGTATTGAAGCCCCGAAATGCGAAAATGTTCTGAAAAAACTCGTCCAAATTGGACAGACCAGGAAGAGGAGCTTCCACTATAAACAAGCTTGAAATATAGACTTATTTAATTATTTTTGGAACAATTTCGCAATTTGGGGCTTCAATACAAGACGGACATTACATACGAGCAGCATGGAGGTATTTGGATGTTTTTTGGTGTGTCTTTTTGTTATGAAGACAGTTGGTATCCATTTGCAACCGTTATATGGACATGCACTGCTACGCCGAGACCCCCTGTAACTCAGATTAGCCACAGGTAACTCTGAAACTTCTCCCAGCCCTTAGTCGACATGAGGGTGAGTAGATAATGAGTGAAATTTGAACTTTGGGTGAACTATCCCTTTAAAGGTCTAGATCAAGTCGGAAATTGAAGGTTCCTCCAAATCCGGCCTTATCTTGCCTGTTCTGGGAGGACGTACCACACCTATCCTTCCTGGCCTCCAATATCCAAAGATTCTTTGTGCACTGTTGTAGCCACGGTAGCCCAGCTTTGCCGCCAGCTTGGAGGGGTGAGTCGCCCACTGAGGAGCCATTGGAAGTGTGAAAAAGCCACCACTTTCAAATAATTAACGTTAGGACGTTGATTGCACTCGGACGCAATCAGGAAATGCTCCGAACGCTGCACCGAAGGCCTCCGAAGCTCGCATGGGTCCTCTGAAGGATGCAGCCCCTGAATTGGGACACGGCTAATGTCCACCATTCAACCCCTGGCTGGGACAATACCAAAAGAAACCCCACCTCACACTCCAACGTTGCCTTCCAATGACTGATGAGAAACTGTAAAAGGGATAGTTCAATATTTTGGCAAATTGGCCCCATTGCCATAATCCCTATAGTTTTAGGAGTAGGTTCGTTACCTTGAATTGTCGATGCAAGCTGTTTTTAGAACGGCGGAGCAGAGCTACGAGCTTCTTCTCAGAGCTACACTACGGAGGCTAATGGGATTTCTTGGTTTCCCTCATCAAACTCATCAAATACACAATCCAACAACTCCAAAACGCTCTGGTGGACAAGTATGAGATAATAACACAACGTTACCAGACATAGTTGTTTTCAAGGCAAATGCAGAGACTGCTTGCTGAAAAACTGTCCCCGACAGAAACGCGCATCAGCGGTTTTGCATGAATTTACCTCGAAAACAACTCCTTCATTATACAATGGTTTATAATTTAATTTCAAGATATGTCTGTGAAGAGAAGAAATAGCCTGCACAACCTCGTTTTGGTCCAGAATATTTTACTGGTAGTAAGTAAAATATTCTGGAGCAAAACGAGGTTGTGCAGGCTATTTCTTTGCTCCAGAATATTTTACTGGTAGTAAGTAAAATATTCTGGAGCAAAACGAGGTTGTGCAGGCTATTTCTTCTCTTTTCTATTGTCCCTTTGGCCCAGCACCCCAAG
>NW_028221211.1:0-11129 GCF_045865225.1 Trachurus japonicus | reverse complement strand
GATGGCGGAGCGGGAGGACGTGCATGACTGAGCTCTGCACCTGAGCCTGTCTGTTTAAAAAAGAAGATATCGAACTAAAATGACTTTAGAGTGAGATTTCGATTAGAACACTGACATTCTGAACGAAAGACTTAAATCTGAACTGATTCATTGCAAACTACGCCGTGAGAAGCGATCTCCACGCCACCAGACGCGTTACGCACCGCATGTCAAACAATTGAACAATGGCAGGTGAAATGGAGAAGATACTCCTGGCGATTGAGGCCAGCAAAAAAGAACTCCTGGCAAATCTTCAAGGAATAGAAGCTAAAGTCATTAATCTCGAGCTCTCCATGTCACATCTTGCAGACTTAAACGCTGCAATGGAAGAAAGAGTGAGTAAAACCGAGGATGATTTGGCTACTGCGCAAAGTTCCATAAAAAAGCTGGAGACTACTGTGGCCACACTTCAATCAAAAGTGGATTACATGGAAAATAAGAGCAGACAGTCAAATCTGTTGATTGTCGGTGTCCCGGAGGGATCGGAGGGAGCTGATACCGGGGCATTCCTGAAACACCTGATTCCTGATCTACTTGGAGCAAGCAACTTTCCAGAGCCGATAGCCGTGGAGAGGAGCCACCGGATCGCTGCGCGTAACAGGGGTGATCCACAGAAATCTCGACCTATCATAGCGAAATTCCTGAATTATCAGGACAAGATGAAGATTCTACGGCTATCACGGGAGCACAGAGAACTTCGGTTCAAGGGTAGGAGAATATACTTCTTTCCCGACTTCAGCGAAGCAGTCCGGGCTAAACGTAAAGCTTTCCTCCCGGTGAAAAGAAGCTTCAAAGCCGAGGAATAAGGTATGCTATGATCTTCCCAGCGGTACTATCTATTGACTATGAGGGCACAAAATCAAGGTTTTACACACCTAAAGCGGCAGAGGACTTTCTGAAAGTAACGTTCCAGGGCCGCGAAAGTGATTCCTCAATGGAGGAGGACAAGGAATCCAGCTTTGATGCGTAAAAGTACACCTGGTCTATCGTAAAACACCCCCCTGACAGTAGAAAAATTGCTTTGACTTGTATTTTTTTCCTTTTTGTTTTTTTTTGTCTTCTTTTATTTCATTATTATTATTATTTCTTCTTTTTTTTTTTTTTTTGCCTTGGAAGTATTGGTTATGCCATATAGGCTAGCCTGACATAGTTCTATTATTTTATTCCCTCCTATATTGATTTATTTATGCCTTAGAATAATGCATTATGTCCCATCAGAATCAGGGGTCTAGTAATGGTGACAGTAGGCTAATAATATAATGGGGAAGAGAGGAGGGAGAAAAGAGGGAAAAGGGAGGGAAGGAAAAGAGGAGAAAAAAAAAGGGGGGGGGAATCTGGCGTTTATGATTTAGACCACCACTGGCGCATTATTAATCTACCTCCTTATTGTAAAGGCTGCAGGATGTAAGAATTATTTACAGTTTAGTTTCAGTTTGTTTAGTGTCAAGTTGTATTTAAAAATAAAAGTTATTGATATGTTGTGGTGATAATCTGGCAGACACTGGCTCCTTCCTACGGGGACTAGGGAATGGTTGGGCAAAACTCATGTTCCTTGGAATGGGGTTGGGCCTGTTACTATGTGGGTGGGCGGGGGTGGGCTTGGTGTCTCACACAGCTTAAAGGTGTAGGTTGTGTGTGTTTGTGTTGGCAGTGTGTTTTTTGTTTTTTTGCTTTCTGTAATGTTTTTATGTTTAGTGTAACCCTTTTTGAAATAATCAACAATGAAACAACCTGTGACGTTGAATATACGCATAAACAAAATAGTTCTGACTCATGTCATTAAGTAACTCTATCTTAACTTGCTCATGGAACATCAAAGGATGTAACCATCCCATAAAAAGGAAGAAGGTTTTGTCCTTTTTAAAAAAAGAGAAAGTATCTATTGGAATGCTACAGGAGACTCACTTAACAAATGAGGAGCATCTGAAATTAAAGGGAGGTTGGGTTGGACAGGAGTTCCATGCTTCATATAACAGTAGAAGTAGGGGGTTGTTATATTAATCCATAAAGAAGTTCCACTTAAAGTTGAATATTATGAATCAGACCCAGGTGGCTGCTTTATTTTTCTACATGGTTCTTTGTATGGGGAAATGATAAGCATTTTAAATGTTTATGCAGCTCCAAATATTCAACTGAGTGTATTTACAAAACTAACCTCCCTGCTTGTTAAGTATAGCTGTCCTAATACAATTATTGGTGGTGATTGGAATTGCATACTGGATGGAAAATTAGATAGGGAACCCAATACTGTCTCCTCTATTTTAAACCCGAGACAGAAAACTATTCATCAAATGATAGAAGAGGTTGGCCTGACAGATGTCTGGCGCTTGTTTAATCCCAGCAATAGAGATTATACATTTTATTCCAATCCACATAGGACTTACTCTAGAATAGATTTTTTTTTGGTTCCTCGAATTTCTGTTGAATTAATTGATAAATGTAATATTGGTTCTATCCACATTTCAGACCACGCTCCTGTTTTCTTAGTAATGTCTATTTCAAACAATAACTCAAAGACATACACCTGGGCATGTAATAGATCTATCTTATCTGATACAGAATTTTGCTCCATGGTTGATAGGGAATTGCAGATGTTTCTCCAGGAGAATGACAATGAATATACGGATCCCTCAAATCTATGGGAAACGGCCAAAGCTTTCTTAAGGGGCTTAATTATTTCGTATTGTTCAACCAAAAAGAAGAAGAAACTAAAGGAGCAGAGACGCCTTGAGGTGCAGTTACAGGAAGCTGAATCTGAACATAAGCACAATGGGAGTAAGTCGAACTGGGAGAAAGTTTTGAGAACTAGAACAGCTCTCAATACACTTTTATCTCAGAAAGCAGAAAAAGGGTTGTTCAAACAAAAACACAGGATATATGAATATGCCAATAGATCTGGGCGGTATTTATCTAATTTAATAAGCAATAAATCCCTAAATAGGTCTATTTCCACAATTAAGGATAATAATGGTCAGCTTTTTCACACTAACTCTGATATTGCTAATGTTTTCAGGGATTTTTACTCCTCTTTGTACTCCTCAGAGGAATCTGGGAGTATAGAGGACAATATGAATGTTTTTTTTAAACGTATTAAACTTCCTAAGGTATCTGATGAAGACCGATATATGTGTGACATGGATATTACAAGTAAGGAGGTAGAAGATGTCATAGATACTCTGGCCTCAGGCAAGGCTTGTGGACCAGATGGTTTTCCATCAGAAATATATAAAGTCTTTAAAGGCATCTTCTCCCCCCTCCTAGTAAGAATGTTTAAACATTCCTTATCTATTAAGAAACTCCCACAGTCACTACAGATGTCTACGATTAATGTTTTGCTTAAAGATAATAAAGATCCAAAAATCCAGCATCGTATAGACCAATAAGTATCCAAAACACAGATTGTAAAATTTTAGCTAAACTTTTGGCATCTAGGCTCAATCAAATTATGTTAAAAATTGTGGGACATGATCAGACAGGTTTTATTCCAAGCAGGCAATCTTATTCAAACATCAGGAGATTATTAGGAGTTTTACAATATGTTAAGATAAAGAAACTTGATGCATTGGTGGTAACGTTAGACGCTGAAAAAGCATTTGACCGTATAGAATGGAAATATTTGTTTAGAACTTTAGAGGAATTTTCTTTTGGAGAGGGCTTTATTAATTGGGTCAAATTGCTTTACTCTGCGCCCCGTGCATCTGTATCTATTAACGGGAGGCTGTCTTCTCCTTTTGAAATAGGTAGAGGTACTAAACAGGGATGCCCCTTATCCCCCTTATTATTTGCCCTAGTAATCGAACCCCTGTCAGAAATGATTAGATCGAATATCTCAATTACTGGCATTTATACTGACCAGAAAGTACATACCATCTCGCTATATGCTGATGATGTTCTTTTATTTTTGAGTAACCCAGAGTCCTCAGTTCTTGCCACAATTAAAGTAATTAATGAGTTTGGGATGGTATCTGGATATAAGATTAATTATGGGAAATCCCTAGCACTGCCACTGGGAAATTTAAGAAGTACTGATATATCAGCATATAGCCCTTTTCAGTTATCTCCTAATGGTTTCAAGTATCTTGGCATCTATGTGTCCTATAATTTTGATGATATGATTAAAATGAATTTATTCCCAGTGGTGAATGAAATCAAAAAAGATCTTCAAAGATGGAACCCCCTGTCAATTTCACTTCTTGGAGGGTTGCTATCATAAAAACAAATGTCCTGCCAAGATTATTATATCCAATGCAGATGGTGCCGAACTATATCCAAGTAAAATTTTTCAAAACATTACACAGTATGATTGGCAAATTTGTTTGGAAATATAAGCGTCCCAGATTTAAGTTAGAGAAATTGCAGTTACCTGTTGCTAAAGGAGGACTAGCACTTCCCAATATAATGTACTATCACTGGGCCTCTCAGATAAGATACATTGCAGAATGGATAAAAAATGACCCCAACTCAACATATCTGGATTTAGAAATTACTGGTTGTGTGACAGGTATCTCAGATTTACCATTTATACGTAATGCAATCACACAGAAGGGAATGAAGGAAAATGAGATTATTAGAAATACCCTTAAAACCTGGCATCAGATACGTAAGCACTTTAGAATAATAGATCAGTACTCTATACTTGCACCATTGTATGCAATCCTGACTTTGCACCCTCGTGTTTAGATGTAGGATATAAGACCTGGAATAATGTTGGAATTAATAAATTACAGGACTTGTTTCTGGATGGAACTCTCAAATCCTTCTCACAACTTATGTCTGAATTTGATCTTCCTCGAGCACAATTCTTTCGCTATTTACAACTTCGGAGTTATCTTCAGTCTATACCAACATATAAGAATGACTTGCATATTAACCCGTTGGAAAGAATATTGCTGAAGGCATCTTCTTTACAGAAAAAGGTTATAAGCTATGTTTATGATCAGCTATTTGTCAACATTCCTTTTATATATAGTAAAACTTCTTGGGGGGAAGAATTTGGATCCCATATTGACGATGACATGTGGCGGAATATCTTATTGAATGCAAAAAAAATTACATGTTCTAATAAGTCTTATGAAACTCAATATAAGATTATTCATAGATTACATGTCACCCCAAATATTAGATGTAAATACGATGCTACGTGTTCCCCATTATGTTTGAAATGCAAAAATAGTTGTGGTACATATAGTCACCTAATGTGGTCATGCCCCAAAATTGAAAGCTTTTGGAGAGCTATTCAAAACGAGATAAATAAAATTTTTGGGATAGCTATACCCTTAAATCCACACAATTTTGTATTGGGATTAGATTTTAATTATGGCTGTGGACACAAGTATATTCTTAGAGTTGCTCTTTATGCAGCACGCCTCACAATATTACAGAAATGGCTGGACGAAGATCCTCCGGATATAAAAACTTGGTACGAGAAAACTAATGCACATTTTACCATTGGAGAGATTATCACATGTACTAAGAGGCTCTCTTGAGCAATTTGTAAGAGACTGGTCCCCACTGTCCATATTTTTGAAAGAAGAATGGTCAGAGGTTATTAGCATGGGAATTACAAATGTATCCCCCTAGGTGCGAAATTATTATAGTTTATTTAAAATAATATAAGGTTGTTATCGTCATTGATTTTGTTCGCTTGGTTTGTCTGTTTATGTTTGCTCGTCCCCTTTGTTTTGTGTGTTTTTTTTTTTGTAATGTCTGTTTATATGTCCTGTTATTGTGTTTTGAATTTTTTTGTATGTATACTGTATACATATGTATATGTATATGTATGTATGTGCGTATGTATGTATATATATATGTACATATATATATATATATTTTTTTTTTAAAAGCTTTTTCGCCTTGCAAAATTGGATTATGTCTTGTTATGCCATATTTGTTCTTATGAATACTCTGGAATTATTACATCCGGATACACGGGCTCCCGGCTGATCGTGCACTTAAAGGTTTAGTCAGCGGGGGCGGGTCCGGGTATGGGAGCTGAACACGCAGCGGCCCGGGCCCGTCACTGCTAGGAAAGGTATAGTTGGTTAGGGTAGGTAGGTGAAGTTAGGTAGTTAGTGTGCGTGGTTAGCTGGGGGCTTGTGATCCCAAATTGTATATAAGGCGCAAAATGTTTATTTTCTATTTTTTTATTTTTATTTTTTTACTTGTGTTTGTCTTGTTGTCTGTGTGGTATGATGAATTCCTTAATAAAAAGAAATGAAAGTGAAAACGCAAAAAAAGTGAAACCACCCTCCAGAGTGGAAATCTTAAAAACACTCCGCCGTTGTGTAGGGCTCTCTTAAAAATGTGTAAAAACATTCATTTTTTATTTTACCGTGTTTCTATAATCTTAGTGAGGTGAAAATATGCAGTCCCTCCCTTTATATTGCTTCTAGAAGACAGAGTAGAGTAAGACTTAATTTCCCAGAATCCTCTGGTTTTTCCTGTTTTTTTTTTTCATGTTAAAATTAATACTGTTCATATATTAACTCTGTAATTCATGTATTATATTGTTTAAAAATATTCTATGGTCTTTAAAAGTGATAAAGGTTAAGTTTTTTCCTGTTTAATAAAAACTATTGTTTATTTCCACGGGAGGAAGTAGGCCTATCCCAGAGTTCCCTGGGACAGTGGAGAGCTGGCTGTGTTTTCTACGGCAGAGAGAAAGACATCAGTGTTTGGAGACTCGAACTTAATGTTGACTTTTTTCACGTATCTCAGTCGGTGAAGTTGTTTTTCCCGAGCTGCGTCACCGTGGTCTCCATCACTAACTCCGACATTAGCCGTGTTGTGAGTTAGCTCGGTGGCAGAGAACCAGACTGCTTCACAACACAGACACGAGGAAGTCTCCACTCGACATTCGTGCCGGGCGTGAGGACGAAGCGGACGAGGTGACAGCCGAGAACGAGGATGGGCGGATGACGTCTGTCCGACTACCCATTTCTCCGACCATACATTTCTTTATTTTTGCGTCCATTTGTCCGACCTCCCATTTCTCCAACTTAAGTAGCCCTAACCCTTAACCTTACCCTAAACCTAACCTTAACACTGTAGAATGGGTAGTCGGAAAAAGGAGCCGTCGGACTGATGTACAGTATGCTCCCCAACGAGGATGTGTCGCAGGTAGGCGGTGCTACGGGAGTCGTTGCGGGGCTGTCTGGATATCGCTCTACGGCCTGGCTGGCTACAGCACCATATTGCGTCTACAAGGAGAGGTTGCATGAGTACATTGGAACGGGAACCGAGCAGGATACAGGCACGGGACTGTGTTAAAGCAGACTGTGTGAACTGTCCCGGTTTCAAAGCAGAAGTAAGCAGAATGTTTGTGTTAATATAAGTCTTAAATAGTTATATCTTCCGATAGCAATCACTTACATAGAGTGTTTGGTCCGAAACACGGGTCTGTCAGTCACTTTGCTCTGCTGTAAGCCGAGGAGAAAACTTCCTTGTATCCTACAAGCTTTATCCAATGAGGAGAGAAAACGGCATAAAGGGCTGTGTGTGCAGCCAAGGGATGCGCGTGAATGTGGTGACGTAGGGACGCGAGGACCAATAGATCCATGACCAGGGCGGGGGCTGCTAACTCCATCGGTTGACAAGAAGTCAGCCAAAACGACCAGATCGCTTACTTCTGCTTTAACTTCTCATGACCGGATAAAACTTCATGTGCACCAACGCTGCGAATGGGCCCCAACGGTTAGGGAAATTATCCAAGCACTTGGGTTAGACTTTTCATGGTATCATTATCGTTTCTCATTATTTCCATGTGAACTGTGAAAATACTTTAGTACAGGTGTGGGTACTGTGTTTTGAGTACAAAAAAGCACTCGTTTGATATTTCTATTCATTCATTTGTTATTGATATCATAGTTTGAACATTCCAGGGTTTTCCCTGCCTCTTTAAGACCAAGGTAGGCCGCCTTGGTTGTGAATTTCCATGTCGTGTGCTCCAGTCCGTTCGGTCCCGAAAAGACATCACAACACAATAAATGCATTAATTTTTCAACTTGGTGAGAGATGGCAGGTTTTGAATCAAACGGCCATTTTGACCGCTTATGGCCATTCTAGTAGGTTTGGAATTCTGGCCATCTAGTGTTAAACTGTTCTATTGATCTAAAAGGGTAAAAAGAAAGCATTTTTGATGCTTCAGGTATTACTGTTTTGATTTAAAGCAAACTGTATGTGTTTTGTTCTATTTAGTTATCCATCTCTGAAGCATTTCTCCTTTTAAAGGTATTATTACAAAGATCTAAATGGTTTAAAGCAAAATAAATGTTGTGTCTTACCTTTACATATTGTTGTTTAACATCTTTCAGAGTAAACTGTTATTTGAGTTCTGACGGGTTACATATTTTTTTGCCTGCTGGAAATCAAGAAGAAGAAGAGGGAAATATTCTGTGTTGTACTCAGGCATGCAGACTTGGTGGTGTTGTGTGTTGTGTGGCATGCTGCCACTTATAGGCGCCTGGCGTGCATACAGCATTGAATTACACAGACTTTGCTTTACCGTATGCACGCAGATTTCCTCCCCAAAAACGCTCGCAAAATAAAAAGTGAGAACGCAACGCCACTTTTGCGTTTTCTGTTCAGATCGTTACCATGTAAACATAGCCTTAGCCTCTTATTATTTGGGACTGCTCAGAAATGGTAGTGCTAGAAATACTATTTTTCGATTGACTTACAGGTTGCTAATTCAAGAAAGCTGTATGGATGGACTAAGCTCAGTAATCTGCCTTCACATCATCTATTCATATACCTAATTTATGTGCAGCGTGTTTTATCACTTCTCAGCATGAGAAATGACGTGTGGCGTGTGAGTGTGTGAACTTATCAAAATGCATGTGTCTCACGCTCAATTGGGAGCCCTCGTAAGGTAATTTGGTTCGCAATGACACAATGCTGATATGGTCGTTTTCATTTCACATAACTCATGTTCACTGTATTCAGCATGTTAGAGACTAATGCCACCAAGTATAATGCCACAACAGCCTGGTTTGATGAGGTGTTACCCTTCTTGACGACACAGGTGTTGTCATGTAGATTTGGACACACACTGATTAGTGAATCAAAAAATATGTTTTTACCTTGACTGTAGCAATCAGCCCTGCTTCTTGAATGCATTTGTGTACATCTATGTGTTGCACACAGTTGTACAGAACCATCTGGAGCATTTGGCCATTATGTTGTTAAATTTCTGCTGGGATGAGCAGAGCATCTTGGCACCTGGACTTTAGGTAGTGTACAGCCCATGGATGGGAAACTAGGATGCAGTGAAGTGAAGTGACTCACATCACATTCAGCTAAAGGACCATTTCCTGTCAAGCTTGATTTCCCATCATCTATTACCCTGTTTTAGAGATGGGTAATGCCACTTATTCTACCAAGTATGCATGTATCAGACCAAAGGACAGAAAACAGTCATCAAGACTTGCTAAAAGACATCACAGTGTTTACTTGCACTAGAGTATTTCTCACATCAGAGGGAGTACGACTGGGATAGGCAGTTGGGAAGCCATTTCAGGCTGATGTTATTGACAAGCGAGTGAGCTAAAATAAATTGATATTGTCCCAACATTTTTCTTGATTGTATTTTGTTTATGTTTGCCTTTGGACCTGCACCATTAACTCATTGTCCCTGTTATTATGGCGCAATACTACTGCCGTGTGTGAGGCATATGCTTCCATCAAACTCTCATTAACCTTGTGTCTGATTATGTCCTGCATGGTGAGATAACTCTCTGAGATTCCCCTCACACAACAGAGTGGCCATTTACAGCCTGATGATGATTAACACTCCAAACAAACAGTTGCCCTCTAGGCTGAGCTCAGACAACTGTGACTGCTATGTGGTCCTCAGGTGCAAGAGGAAACAATGACTTATAATATTTCTATATTTTTGTCCACAAAGGCAAAAACATAGCCTCTTCATATTGTGTGCAGATCCTGATGATTCAAAAGGACAATATTTGCAATTTGGGTAATAACTATATTTGCTTTCTTGTCATGGCTGAGATGGGAACATTTATTCCACTTTCTATCCATAGCCAGAAACTGACTAACGTACTTTATATTAGCACACAGATTGGAAAAGTAGTGCGTTGAGCTTGGTTCAAAAGGTGACGCCATCAGTCTACCAGCACCTTTAAAGGACACTTCCCAAAATGTCAAACTCTTCTTTCAACTTTTTGAAGGTTGAATATGGAAAATGAGCAGGAATACCACTGTCTATTCTTCAGAGACAGGCATCGCAACAACAGAAAAATAATTCCAGCAGTCGGTTGCCAACCATTGCTAAGTATAACACACCGTTGCTACGGACACCACTCTGATCAGAGGAGCAGAGGAGAATAACTATGCAGGATATTTACCTTATGTTTTTTATTTTTACCTTCATTAAACAGCTTTGGACTAATTGTGATGTTAGATAAATAACTTGTAACTTGTTACAGAGAGAGAGTTTTGATCCACATTGTGGCTGCATGATCAGAACCTGTGACCCGGTGTCACAGCTCTCATGTGAAAAAAAAACAAAAAAAACTCTTGTCCCGGTGGCACCGCGAGTCTGCGAAAGAAATGCGCCCGTAAACCGCGATCTCGTGTTTATGACAGATCAGACTACATTAATAAACACATCTTAACATGTACAGTATATGACAATCCATCGATCCACTGATTGATTATCAAAGGCTTTGCTGCAAACAAATGCTTCGCTGAAAACAAATGCACACGACTGGGGGGTGGCTTAGCAGAACAGTTCTCTGCTGCTGCTGCTGCTGCTGCTGCTGCTGCCTTGTTGTCCCGCTGCAAATGTTGGCCCGCTGCAATTAACATCCCGACGTCAATCATTGTTTTTGCACTTAAGTTCCAGGTTTTTTTCTCCCGGTCTCCTAATGCTTTTTAATAATTTTAGCTATTCATTAGGCTATTACTTTGTTTGTGTGTGGGTGTTTTGTTTAGAGTGAATTATCTTTATTGTCAATAGCATTTACAGTAAGATAGGCATGAAATTGAAAATTTCCTCCCGTTTGTCGCGCCCCACCTGTCATGTCTCCGTTCCCCACCAGTGGGGCGCGCCCCACACTTTGAGAAGCACT
>NW_028221210.1:0-5275 GCF_045865225.1 Trachurus japonicus | reverse complement strand
CATGGCGTGGTAGTGGGGGAAAAGTGGACCTGACTACCCAGGGCCCGAGTAGAGAGAGGGGCCCATGAAAATCCAGATATTTTTGTTTTTGTTTTTGTTTTTTTGTGATGTTTTTATTTCGAATGAATTGGGCCCTCCAATTAATTGGTGTCATAATTTATTTCAAATATATTGATAACATCAAATGAGAGAATGAACTTAATGTCACAGTTCTCCCAACATATTAGACATTCTGGGGCCCCCCTCTTGGAGATGCAAAATGGTTTAGTCCGCCCAACAGCGACCGGCAACAAGTGTAAGGTCAGACAGTGCGCCCAGATCAGAGACCTGTGTGCAGGACATCATGCTGCCCAAAAAACATAAATCGGGCTAACAGAAAAAGAAAGAGAGGAAACAAAAAGAAAGACGGCAGAACGGGGGGAGGCAGCTGCTGACTGCTTTCTTTCCCAAAGGTGAACCAAGTTAGCTTGTCATGCAAAGTCCAATTAAAGTTAACATAGTCCACTCCAGACAGCTGCTGCTTATATTTGTATGCTCACGTGAAGTCTTTAGCTTAGCTAGCTGCCAACCAGGCTGCTTGCGGCTGTAAGTATAAAGACAATTACAGGCCAGCTAACGTTAGTTGTCAATATTAACCTGTTTCAGAAACAGAGAGTGGCGCAGCCGCAGCAGCTGGAGCAGCAGAAGCAGCAGTGGTCAGTCCTGGCAGCTCTAATGAAGATGAGATTAGAGATGAGCAAAGACAAGGTGAGATCGTTGTTCAAGTATTCAAAGGCGAGCTCCCCCCTCCGACCCCCCCTTACGTTGGTATTGGTTCGCGAGGTGGAGAGAGAGAAATAGAGAGAGTGGTGCTGACTGGTAGAATTGCTGTCTAAATATGAGTTGTTTACCTGAAGTTTAAAGTAAGTTAGCCTTTTGGTTCAGTGTGTGTGCTATAGCATTTTGTCTACTAACACAGCAGAGCTGAAAGTGAAACTCCGTGCTGAGATTTAATGAATGATCCATCTAGCAATATTGCTGCTGCATATATCAACATGTAAATAACATACCAATATCACTGTAGGCTCAAGTGCACACTAGTAATATATTAATTGAGCAATAACGCAATTTATTATTTTTGTCTGGTAAAAAGCCTTAGCATTGCGGTGCAGTGCTGTGCTTAAAAGCTATTGTCAATGTTCAATAAATTCATGATGTTACCAAAGCCAATGAATAATAATAATAATCATATAATAATAATAATAATAATAATAATAATAATAATAATAATAATAATAATAATAATCATGTTAAATAACTGTGATCTCACTATCAATCAAAAATGATTGTGATTATGATTTTTGCCACAGATAGATAGATAGAGAGAGAAAGAGATAGGTCTGGGTGGTGAGAACATAGATACACATTTAGGTATTTGAGCACAAGTAGGCCAAATGCATCAATTCAGAACCACTCATCAATATAATCTGATCTGATTGTAGTTGATTGTAGTAGATTGTATAAATACACCCCCCCCCCCTCACCCCTTTTTTTTTTCTCTCACACGCCTCGCGGGCATGGATAGGGGCCCACTGACATTGAGAGTGTACAGGGCCCAGAATTTGGTGCTACACCCCTGGGTGCACCTAGCAATTTTCAGAACTGGTTGCTGATATCAGCCTTAAATAAAACTTAACAAAGCCATACTAAGGTATGTATTTTCACGTGTGTTGGGCTGACATTCAATTAGGCTTAAAATCATCCAGTGTGCAGCCAGCCTTAGTCTGGACATTGATTGTTACTTTTAAGGTGCTACAGTAAGGTGCTATTTTCAAGTTACTGTAAGTGTGGATTTCATCTTACAAGCAAGCAACTGCACATTGAGAACCACACCCAGTGTAACCTGGGCACTGGATCAAGTGTGAAGTACATTGCCTTTAAATTACACAGATGGATGACACTGTATCTAAGAGAATAACAAAAGAATCAAAACTATACAAAGCTGTAAGCTGCCCCAAAGTTCAGTGAACATACATCACATTGGAAAGCCATTTATAAACCTGTCAGCACACGGACCAACCTCAGCCTGACTTTCATTACCACTGTTATTTGGTACTATGCTGTCTCTACAATAGAAGCTTGGTATCACCCCTTCTGTTAAAAGCATGAACTTAGAGAGACAACATCCCTAGTCTATTTTTGCTGTGTCCTCTATAAACCTCCTGCAGCAGCCTATGGCAAGGAAGTGTGAATCTGAGCTTAGCGGCACTGCAGTGATGTGTGATGAAGGTTCAGATGAGGTCTGACCCGTGTGTGGAACTAGTGGTTGTTTAGGTTTGTAAACTGAGAGACAGGGTGTGGTTAGGGATGTGCATGGGGGCAGCACGCATACTTGTTATTTATTCGCAAGCAAAGTGTAACAGTTAGATCTAACATCACACTGACTTTATCCAGCAAGAAGCGGGAAAACAGAGTTGGGCATCAACCTCATCCTGAGTCTATCCATGTGTTCCTCTAACCAAAATGTCCTTACATTGAAAACAGCTAAATTCCACCTATGAAAGGAATCTGCTATATGCTGACCCCTGACCCACTTAGTACAGTCTTTTGTTTTTACAGCTCCCTGTCACTGCTCAGTTTATTTTCGAAGGTGGATCAGGACCTCATTACCCCATTCACTTTATGCTACCCACCCCTTTTTTTATTAGCACCATAATAGCACAGATACATTATCAGAGCTAATCAGAGTCAAATGAAGAAAAGTAGTGGAGTGAGACTGCAGCAATTGCCTCTCTCCCCTCTCCCTTCCTTGCAGTGCTGCCTGTTCTGTTCTGACAGACTTGTGTTAAACTTTTCCAACCTCTTTGTCTTTACTCTTTTTTTCTTCCTTTCTTATTTCATTTTCTCCCTCTAAGCCTCCTCCTTGTTTTCTAGCTCTCCATTTTCGGCCCTGATGTTTGTCCTTTCTCCTTCCTCTCACATCTTTTTCCTCAGTGTCTCTTCTCTCGCTCTCTCTCCTCCACATCTTTCTCCCTTCTTTTTCCCCAGGGATTGCCTGTTTGATATTCTGCTTGTGTGGCAAGGCGGCAGGATGGATTAGAGCATGGACAGGCCCCACAAACCACCCTGATCCACAGGACAGCTTTTCAATCACTCCTCCAATGCTGTTCCACCTATATAAATACAACCACAGGGAGAGAGCCACGGATCAAGAGGGGAAAAAAGTGAAAATAATAGAGAGGGATAAAAACAAACAGAGAAGGACAAATGTAGAATTTTATGAAGTGGCTTTGCAAACAGGTTGAAATATGCCAGAACCTCAGAGTTACATGTCCCACTTCTTGTGTTTGAGCATATCAAGCGTCTGCAGGCATTGTTTGGAACACAAACCAGCTCAAAGAGAGAACAATGGCTCATTTGCACCTGTAATGGCTTGCAGCAGTTTTGTGCTTCACAATGAATGGGCTGCATCACTGTCCCTTTGGCTTTGTTTGAAAGTACAAATTTTAGTCTTTCTTTCTTTCTTTCTTTCTTTCTTTCTTTCTTTCTTTCTTTCTTTCTTTCTTTCTTTCTTTCTTTCTTTCTCTCCCTGTGTGTATATAATGTGCCACCTTGATCCCCAGGACCTTTCCCATTTAGACGAGAATTACAGATCCCTCATGTGGGTAAACAGCATTACTGTGACTCTACAGCCTTTTTTTTTTTTTTCGATCAATAGTGTGATCTTCCAAGCCCAACATTAGGGGGCATTATAAAAAAGGTTACAAATGACTGTTTAGTCCATTGCACTCTCCTCAGGTACGAGGGGAGTATCGATCCATTGTGGCTCATCAAAATGTTTTGTTGCAATAGTGACACTTGAACGGTAATCACCTTCAAAAGGTGCCATAAAATGGTGTGTAATTGTTGTTGCTTAAAACCACTAATGACTAATGCTGTCAAATGCCACAACAGCATTAGGCTTCGACTGTGTATGATCAGTAGGAATTGCAAAACACCACCTAAGATGCCAAAACAGTTATTTTCTTTCATCTGCATTGACCTGACATGGGGATAAAATACACACTTTTGTCAACTCATTAGTGAATATATTCAGCATGTTGTCTTTTAAATTTGAAAAAAAACGTTATTTATGAGACAAGCTGGAAAAAAGTTGGCATTGTGGGGCTTTTACACAATATTTCTATGTACGTCTGGAGACTGAACAAATACATTGTTACTTTGCAGTGCACACAGATTAGTTGGGATGATGTAACTTTACATGTAAAACTTATTTTAATTTTTATTTCATTGCATAGCCTGGACTTAAGTATTTTTTATTGTATTTTGGGCGTCTGGTTTACATTATTACACTTTGGCAGTGTGATAAACATTTAGGTCTGACACGCAAATGGTGGTAGTGAGGGAAGGAAAAATTTTAAACAAATGCCTTAAAGGGAGAGTTCACCCAAAATTGAAATTTCACTCATTATCTACTCACCCTCATGTCGACTAAGGGCTGGGAGAAGTTTCAGAGTTATCCGTGGCTTCTCTGAGTTACAGGGGGTCTCGGCGTAGCAGTGCATGTCCATAACAGTTGCAAATGGATACCAACTGTCTTCGTAACAAATAGACACACCAAAAAACATACCATGCTGTTCGTATGTAATGTCCGTCTTGTATTGAAGCCCCAAAATGCGAAATTGTTCCGAAAAAAATTGAACAAGTCTATATTTCAAGCTTGTTTTGTAGCGGAAGCTCCTCTTCCCATTTGGTTAAATTTGGATGAACCGGGAAGAGGACGGACCCTGGTTCATTCATCCCCAAAGTCCTGTGATCCTGTTCATTCAAATCTACTGATTGTATGTGTCATAATGAGATTTTGTGGGAGATGAATCCGGAAGTTTTCCATCATTTTCCAGACCTCCAGGGCATGGGCATGTTGTTGACAGACACTTGAGGCTCCATTTCAGATGCAATCACAAAAGCCAGCATAAAGTGCCAGATACGCAAGGACAATGAGGGTGCGTCTTAGGACACTTGCTTTTTAAAGTTCATATGCAGTACATAGGTGTATGCTGCGTGCTAAAAAAGAAGTCTGAGTGGTGAGTGGCAAAAATGGCTCACAGAATAGAAATGGAGGTCCAAACGGACTTTTTCACAAAGCTTGGCCATGGTTGTCCCTGGCAGGACAGAAAAGTGCAATTTTCTAATCAAAGGCACCTGGTTTGCATTTATTGATGAAACATTGAAAGGCCACTCTGGCCACTGAATCTAATAAAAACACGACTGTAGTGATTAATGCATTTAATTCAAT
>NW_028221209.1:0-8951 GCF_045865225.1 Trachurus japonicus | reverse complement strand
AAGCGGAATGTTTGTGTTAATATAAGTCTTAAAGGCCCCATGGCATGAAAAATGTGATTTTGGTTATTTTTTCATGCTTGGGGAGGTCTCTGGGCCACATATATACTGTCCCATGCATCAAACTGGTCATAAACGGAGAAACACACACCGCCCATTTGTAGGAACATTCTCTTTAACTCATTGAGTGCCAACCACGTAATTTCTCGTTTTTCGTTCCCATGCGTTGAGTGCCAAAAACGAAATTTTTCGTTTTTTGCTTTTTTTTTTAAATTATGAAAATAGACACTTTAATACACATTATATGTAAATTTGGGGACTCTACGACGAGGAGAACTGAAATAGATGACGATCAAAGTCACATGACAGCTCATGATCTGGAAGTTTTTATCATAACTCAGCTTCTGCAAACGGAGTTCTGCATGTGGATGCAGCGCAGATGCAGCGCAGCTGCTCTGCTCTCACCCGCGAGGCTGCAGCAGCTGGGAGCAGAACCAGGAAGCTCTCAGCCGACAGTCCCGCCCGGTCTTCATCTGGAGCAACACCATGTCCTCCCCAAAGTCCTCCCACGGTAAAATCTGATGGTCTCTGGGTCAAAGCAGACCGGCACCACCGACCCGTACCACAGAAGGACCACGACCACCGGTGGGACCGGTGTTCGCGAGCCGCTGTGGCCGGCAGAGCCTCACGTTCCGCGGCGAGAGGCTGTGACACGGCACGGTGCGTCTGTGTTATTGTTGTTTAGTGGCGCCCCCCCCCGCCCCCGATGGTGGTTTTGTGAATAGAACAACAATTGTTGTGTATATTTATCTTATACGAGCCCTTTGATCCAGAAATGCGAGTGTGAGAAGAGCGACAGGCACAAACAGCGCACCTTTCATAAAAGACGCTCTATCTCCTTTCTAGAAAAAAAGGAGGGATTTTGGTGAAACCCAGCCATGTTTAGCTTGACTTTTCTCAGGAACGGAGGCACGTAGAAACAAACGGTTTGTGGCCATTTGAAGGATAAAGTTAAACCTTTCAAATGAGCCACAGTATGTGTTGGTGGCAATAATATAGAATACACTATGGCTCTAAAATAAAAAGTCAAATATGGTCTAATTTGCCGGTACACTTGACTAAAACTTTGGAAAGGAGCGCGGCACTCAATAGAGCTCCGGACCCCACGTGACCTCCAGCGTTCGAGCGGCCATTTTGGCAGGAAACTGACCAGTGCGGAAGCATTGACTGTAAGCGCCGAAGCCGTCTGAGTTCACATGATCTCTCTTTAATTCCAACACATTGGACTTAATATAAAAAAAAACTAAATGGATTAAATATTACCGACCCTTATAATGCCCCCGGGGTGCTTTTCAAAAATATTTTTGCCTAACAGGACGTCCTAGACCTGCAGTATCTGGACACAGCTACCTGATCAACTACTCTACAAGCATACAAAAGCCAGCTTTATGCTCTTTGTGCTCCACAAAATGACACAAGCAGGAAAGACGGTGACAAAAAGAAAAGAAAGAGGCAAACACATATAAGCTGTGAGTCTCCTTCGCCTCCAGCCTTTCCAAGCTGACCCAGAGCCGGTCGCAGCGCACCGCCGCATCCGCCGCGGGCTGATCAGCACCGGGGAGAGCTCCCGGCCGGCACCCCGATAGCACCCCGGACAGCTACGAGCTAACGTTAGCCATGCTACACTGCATTAACTGGGATGATACAACACTTACCCTTCTAGTGAGGATACAGCAGGTTTCTGCTGGTAGATTCCACAGCTGGACGTTCATCACAAAGCCAGACTGCCTCCATGTGTAACCCTCCAGGCTTGTGTATGCAAAAGCAGCAGCGCGATGCAAAGTTGATCAGGTAACTTAGCCTAGCTGTGTCCGCATACTGCAGGTCTGGGACGTCCGCCGGCGGCCGGAGATACTTTTGAAAAGCACCCCGGGGGCATTATAAGGGTCGGTAATATTTAATCTATTTAGTTTTTATATATATTAAGTCCAATGTGTTGGAATTAAAGTGAGATCATGTGAACAGACGGCTTAAAACCTTCCATTTTACTGCCTAAATGTTATGCAGCTGTTCTCCTGGTCCACCGATCCACGTCTGCCCTCCTCCCGCACTATCTACACGTACAGTCACATTGTTTACGTTACGTTGTGTGTTTTAATTAATCCTGTAACACACACAGTGTGATCGCGGTACCGACAGAGTGACAGGCAGGCTCATTGTCAGTGTGCAGAGGGATGAGGGACAGCTGACTCCCACAGTGACTCCCGACACTTAAACCTAAAACCCTGACATGTCAAGCTTTAGGGTGTGTTAGAGGACTAATTTATCCGTCTAGCCATCATAACTATGACACCTGAAACGGTAAACATTGCTGATCGATCGAAAAAATTACGCCCGGAGTGAATTTTTTCTGTCACTGAAAACGGCTGGTTCTTGAACGTAACTCGGTCAAAGTGAGACGTATCCTCAAAATGTTTTGCAGTTCTGTTAGGTCATACTACATGCTGACAAAGTTATACATGTAAAACTTGTATGGGCTCGGAGAAAATCGCTTTGTTATTCTCATTCCGCACCCGGCTCTCCCCTGTATTTACGCTACGAAAATCTGCAGATTCCTGCCAAAATGGCGTCGCTGTCAGTTTCGGGGCTGCGTGACGTCACCGTGACGTCAGCTCCCGGAGCTCTATAGCTGTGTCCCAATTCAGGGGCTGCATCCTTCGGAGGGTGGATTTGAAGGCCGATTACGTCACAGCGCTGCGCGAAGGCTGTCCCAATTCGTCCAAATTCGAAGGCTCCTCCAAATGCAGCCTCCAAATGCGTCCTCCTTTCCCCTGCATTCGGAGGATGCACCGCTACCATCCTTCGCGGCCTCCCGTATCCCAAGATGCTTTGCTGCACCGTTGTTGTTATTAGCAACCTAGCCGTTAGCTATCGAACGAGCAGCTCTGTGCTGTAGCCATGGTAACCCGGCTCTGCGGCCGGCTCGGAGGTGTGGCCGCCCGCTGCTGAGCTCTGCTCTGGCTGCACAGGTGAGGAGCAGAGGCAAAGCATCTTGTGTGTGACAACTTTTAATAAGAAAGCTATGAAAACACATTACTTGTGCTCTCTTTATTCTCTATTCAATAGCCTACCCCCCTGGCTGCTGTTCAATGGTTTGTTTATTAGTATATTAATGAGTTAAGACGAGCAGATAGCACTTCCTCCTTTCTGTGATGTCACACACAAGGTAACTCCGCCCACCGTGACCAGTTGTTATTTTTCAATTTCTATGAATGCAGCTTAGGTTTCAGTTACTTGCCTGTGATTGGCCCGACCACATGCCACTCTAAAACAGTCAGCCAATCAGAGGAGAGGTTCTCATTCTCTCTTCTGATTGGCCAAATGACCTGTGCCTGTTAGAACTCCAGAAAGAGGCAACAGAAAGGGGCAATATAGACGATATTAAGCAGATCACAGGTACTCAAAACCAATGATACATCTTGTTAGGGATATCAGCAGGTAAATAAACCCAGAGAAAAGTGCACAGCATGGGGCCTTTAAATAGTTATATCTTCCGACGGCAATCACTTATATAGAGTGTTTGGTCTGAAACACAGGTCTGTCAGTCACTCTGCTCTGCTGTAAGCCGAGGAGAAAACTTTCCTTGTATCCTACAACCTTTATCCAATGAGGAGAGAGAACGGCATAAAGGGGCGGTCCTCTCTGTGTGTGCAGCCAAGGGATGCGCGTGAATGTGGTGACGTGGGGACGAGGGCGGGGACTGCTAACTCCATCCGCTGACAGGAAGTTAGCCAAAACCACCGGATCGCTTACTTCTGCTTTAATCCTTGTAAATGTTATTTGCAATAATTTTTAAAAAGCAGTAGAAAACTCACAACAGAAACATGTAACGTGCAACGCTCTTGGTGGTTCTTACACATACAGTGTAGAAAAATGTTATGGGAGAAATAAAATAAACATTAAAACTGCAGAATGTTCACTACTGTTGACGCGAGAAGCAGCCATCTTGAATTATTTTCGGGTTAGTCGAATTAGTCAAAATTTCTGCGTCCAAGATCTGGCTTTAGAGGGCTCCTGATTAAAATTACAATTTAAAGCTCAGAAATTCTAACTTCCGAGTGCAACTGGAAACGCACCAAATTACACCTCACTTTCTACTCCACATGTCAATAAGGGCAAAGACACACTCATGGTGGTAAAAAACAAACTCCTCCTAAAGAAAAACCACACAATGCCTGAGATCAGTCGAACATTTACTGTAATGTCAACTGAAACCTGCTAAACGACAACAGTGGAAGTGAATTTCAATGGAACTGACAGCACATTTGACCTGCAGGAAGTCCAGCGTGGGTGGTGTCAGTGATGTCAGGTAGTGTTGCCAGGTTGGCTGAGTTTCTAGCCAGAGAATAAAGGCTGAGATATACACTGAAGAACTACAATACTCCAAATATTTTGTTTTCGCGTTTAATTTTACATTTCTTTCACATTTTATTCACAAATCTGTGTTGGAGAGAAGCTAGTCCCTCCACCTGACAGGTTTAGCATATCACGGTGCTGATTGTACAGTGTGATTATTGCACATTTGTGTCGTGAGCTCTGTGGTTCATTTCAATTGAAAGGAGAAGTGCTCCAGAACACACACTGTATATATAGATGTAACCTCTTCGACATCAACCATAGTTTTCCCTTGATGATACAGCAGGTGTTGAGGTGAGTGGTCTGCTCTGACATCACCATCTTCACCGTCAAACTAGGCAGGGAAATGCAAAAAGATTCTAACATGCTTGACTTCTCATCGAGGTGTCATGGAGCGTCCTGAATGCAAAATGGCTGTTCTCTAGTTATGTTACACTACACATCGCTGGAAATTTGTGGGCCATGACAAAATTGTGTGGAAATTTGTGTAGTCTGATCCTGGTATTAAAGAGAAATAAATCTGTTTACAGAAAAATATCCTCGATCTTTTATTTCAATAGAGTGAAAACAAAAGAGTTGCATTGTTACTTTTGCTATACTGTAATTATTTTGCATGGGTTTGTACAACCAACACGACGTATAGTAGTGTAGTATAGGTATAATCCCAATAAATAAAGAATTATAACCTTAGAAAACCTGGGGAATTCCTGATAAAGATTAGCTACAACATTTAGCTTCAGTTGTGATTATGATCCAATAACAAAGGTTTACTGGTATAACCCTCACAGACTCATTATGCAGGAGGACCTTTTGTTTTTTGCCACAGCAGCATTTCATAGCAGCGGTTGGGAATTCAAATATAAGGGAAAGGAAAAATAAAGGAAGTGCAGGTGGGCAGAGAAACAACAGAAAAAGAGAAGTAACTCTGGGAGAGGGAGCGTGTTCACATGTAAACATATCAACTGAGTAGTTTTCATTAAAACCAGATGCAAAGCAGTACTCTAATGTTTAAACAGAAGCAGGGTTTCCTGTTACAGCTCACATACATCATTTTACTCTCATTCACGTGAGGAATTTAGTAGGCTAACTATTTACTTTGCATATCTAGATTAAGAATACAAGACAAAATTATGATGTATTGTAAATTAAGATGATCTCAGACTTCTAGTAATTGGGGATAAATTCAAAAGCTTCCCTGATTCGATCATTATAATACAGCAAAAAGTATATTGTGCATAACTCTTAAATGAGACACTGTTCATCTACATACAGTTCCCTGTGTTTTATTTTAAAAACAAAAAATCAAATCAAATGGCTTCTGTCTACAGCTCTTGTGACAACACTGAGAAATAAGTCAACATGATGAGGAGATGTCGTTTGTGGTGAACTACTGTATGATTGGACACAATGGTGCTTTGTACAATCACAAGGAGAAATGCTAATGTGTGGGGGGGAATGAAGTGTGTGAGTGAGAACTGCATTAAGAGTGGTGGAAAAAAACAAACTGTAATACAGAAGCAGAACCTGCCTGATAATTAAAAAAAAATACATGGAAGTATAGAAATAAAAATTGTGTTTGCTTCTTTCAAAGCTGTTATTGATGCTGATTTTCTTTAAAGGGGACATATTATGGAAAAATATCACATTTTGATTTTGAAGGTTTTACGAGCTGTTCACTCAGTTGTCATCCAAAGATGTCGTTAGTTTTCAAATTTGCATAATACCACCTACCACCTACCTGTGAGTAGGAGTGGTAGGGGTAGGGGTGGGGTGAGCAGTGGCTCGTTTGCATTTAAAGGGACAGGCACTGAAACCAGATGTTCTGAACAAAACATCTGTGATTACCGTAGTTTCATTTTTTCTTTTCCAAGACAAGAAATTTCTCATACCTTTTTGTTGACAGTTTCAGCGTTTTCTTCCGCCTTCCTCAGAACCGGTGACAGTTCTGAGGAAAGCACCATGGCATTATTATCGCTCATTATTGCCAAATGTGTTCCTCCTTTAGACATCTAATGTCAAGTCCAGTTACTGGTTAACTTGCATTGCATCTTGTAACTTGCATGTGTGCAGGGCTCCAGACTAACTTTTTCACAGGTAGCACTGGTGCCACCTAGTTTTTCCATTTAGTAGCACCAAAACAAATTAGGTAGTACCATATTTTCTTTGTATGGCGTGTTATTAATACCTAATACACAGAGCGGCATGTTTAAAGAGGCTGCAGTGGGCTGTTGATGAGGTAAGAATGCTAAAATAATCAACTAGACCACAGGGGTGGAAAGAGTACCAAAAAAATCTACTCAAGTAACAGTACTGTTACCTTGATGAAATTTTACTCAAGTAAAAGTACTGGTGTGAAAATCACATTCTCCATGCATGTCTCTGTGTACCAAATCCATCCCTTCTCCATCCATACACTGGTCTCCATCATCTTTTAGCTCCTCGTGGCACCAACTTCTCTTTTCTGACCTTCTGACACTGCAGTTGTCCAGACAATCAGATGGACAGTTACTGGCACTCAGGTTGTCACGATCATGGTCACGATACTAACATTTTCAACTCAATATCGATATTCAGGAAAATATTCAATACTCAATACCATTTTTGATACCACAGGGATAAAAAAAATAAAATAAAAATCTCTCTCTCCCTCCCTCCCTCACACACACCTGCTTCTTTACTGTCTTTCCTGTCTGCTCTCAAGGAGGGGGGGTATTTTACTGTAGGTTCTCTCTCTCTCTCTCTCTCTCTCTCTCTCTCTCCCTCCCTCACTCTCACACACACCTGCTTCTTTACTGTAACTGCTCTGAAGCAGTGCGCTTCTTGTCTGTTCCTCTGAGCTCCTAGATGCTCCTACATTTAACTTCTCAACGGGCCGGAACCGAGAATTAAGTCGGACCGCGCCGGGTCAGCGGTCCCGTTAAAAACAATGAACACCGCCGGACATGTTCATGATTTCATTTAGAAAAAACAAACAAACCCGGACGCCCCGGACAGGACGTGAAATGTGGACATGTCTGGGCAAAACAGGACGTTTGGTCACCGTAAACGTAGCCTAATAGATGGATATAATAACTGATAAAAGTTAACGTCAGCTGAGCTAGCTGCTGCTAATGGCTAATAATAAGACGACAACATTGTAGCGACTAGCGCTGTTATGCACTAACTCACGTAGCGGTGAGGGGGAGAGGGGTGCTGCTGTGTGCGTGTGTAGAGAGAGAGAGGCGGCGGCGTATTTTTGACTGACAACCCATGCAGACGCAGTGCAAGTTCATCTATTTATTTTTTTACTTTGTAACGGAAGCTACTTAAAATGAAAAAATAAAACTTTTTTTTTCACTCGTCCTCCTGCAAGTAGCACCGGAGCGACCTCATTAAATTTTAACTCGCACCATAAAAAATTAGGTCAATAGGTCGCACTCTGGAGCCCTGCATGTGTGTGGACTGTGGAAGGAAGCTGCTAACCAAATAGCTAGGCAGAAGAAAACGTTGAAACTGTCAACAAAAAGGTACACGAAATTTATTATCTTGGAAAAGAAAAAAGGAAACTAATTATTTCATACGGACATAATGAACTTTCATAATATATTAATAACATCTGTGATGTTCGATCCTTGGGGTATTTTGACCTAAGCACGTCACAGACATGTCTTTAAGACACCTGGGAACTATTTTAATTCATGGAAAAGGGGCATAATATGACTCCTTTAACATTTTACATGACTACCCTACAGTATAATATCTGTGCTGTGGGGATTTTATTTTATTAACCTTTATTTAAACAGGTAAAATCTCATGAGACCCATCACCCATGGGGTCTCATTTACAATAGAGACCTATTCCGGGTAGGCAGCAACAAAACACAAAGTTACAGACTAACTGAACATACTACACAAACATGGAATAAGTTCAGGTTCAGCTGCAGCAATAAATTGTTTAGATATTAAACAGAGGGTGAACCCGCAAGTGACGCAGAGCCTTTCATGCATGTGCCTGTGACCCCACGTCAAATTCCCTCACGATCTGGCCGTGATTTAAAGCAGAAGTAAGTGGTCCGGTCGTTTTCGCTAATGCTGCGTTCCAGGCAGGCTTTTGAAATCGTAAATTACAGCTTCAAGTCACAACTTACGACTTTGTAGCGTTTCAGGCAACCCACTCGTGTTTTTCCGACCTGTTTTACCCGTGAAAGTCACTATAACGGCCACTCGTAACTTCCGACCGGTGAACTCGTACCAGATCGAACTGGTACCACTTCACGGTCGGAAAAATACGAGTTTCCTTGAACGCACCATAACAGTCCTCGTCCCTACGTCGCCACATTCACTGCGTCCCTTGGCTGCACACACAGCCCTGCATGCCGTTCTCTCTCCTCATTGGATAAAAACTGTAGGATACGATAAATGTTTTCTCTTCGGCTCAGAGCAGAGCAGAGGGACTGACAGACCCGTGTTTCAGACCAAACACTCTATGTAAGTGATTGCTGTCGGAAGATATAACTATTTAAGACTTATATTAACACAAATATATCACTTACTTCTGCT
>NW_028221208.1:0-15751 GCF_045865225.1 Trachurus japonicus | reverse complement strand
GATCGATTATTCCAGAGTCAACACACTGCCCCTTTTCATTTTTAACCAGTTCTCTGCAAACCTCAAATTACACATGGAAAAAAAATCTCATTCATGCAACTGGGATAAAGTAATAAATAAGAACTTAACTGATGAGAAGACTTTTTTTTCAATTTCTTGTGTTATAGTATATAATAGTAAACTCTGTAGAAAAAGTTCTCATAGAAAAGACAACAGAGGGTTGAGCAGGCGGCCCATACAGCCCTTTGCTGCATGTCATTCCCCCTCTCTCTGCCTCCACATTTCCTGTCTCTCTCAACTGTACTATCCAGTAATGGCAAAACATGACCCAAAAAATACTTTAAAAAAAAAAGAAGAGAGCTATGAACAAATGATATTTAATGTATCTGTTGGACGACCACAGATAAAAAGTGTCTGTGAACACAAAGACTCTCATGGAAAAGTACAAAGAGATAATTAGATTTAAATTGATCATAATATAAAGTTGCTACGGGGACAAAAACATGTAGAAGTTGAACGTAGTCCAGTGTCTCAGCATGAGGCAAATTCAGGACATGAAAATTCAACATGTGTGAACTGAGCTGAGCTCCACTGTTTTGATAAGACAACCACAGCTAGAAGTATTTTACTATGTCGACCTGAACGAGATAAACTCACCAAAACCTGTTTCATCCTCAGAGATAATGACAACAGAGTGAAGACAGAGGACAGCAGAGCCAGGCGCCATCACATGTAGAGAGATTACAACAGACAGAATGAAGCTCTGCTCTAACATGTTTTTATGTTTCTGTTGTCAACACAAAGTTTGACAGAGAAAAGTAAAACCACCAAGTTTAGTTTGAGTCAGTTTAGCAACATTCAAGAGAGAAAACAGTGGAGTATGCTGAGTTTGATCTAATTCAAAAAACAAGACTTACAATGACACATAGTAAAGATAGTGGTCACTTTAATGTCGCAGGGATCGTTTGAATTTACATTTATTTCAGATAAAACACACCCCTTCAACTTTCACAATCAGTCTCTGTGTGTTTTCATACCAGAGTTAAAGCAGAAGTAAGCGATCCGGTCGTTTTGGCTAATGCTGCGTTCCAGGCAGGCTTTTGAAACCGTAAATTACAGCTTCATGTCACAACTTACGACTTTGTAGCGTTCCAGGCAACCCACTCGTGTTTTTCCGACCTGTTTTACCTGTGAAAGTCACTATAACGGCCACTCGTAACTTCCGACCCGTGAACTCGTACCAGATTGAACTGATATGACTTCACAGGTCGGAAAAACAGGAGTTACGAGTTGCCTTGAACGCACCATAACAGTCCTCGTCCCTACGTCACCACATTCAGGCGCATCCCTTGGCTGCACACACAGCCCTGCATGCCGTTCTCTCTCCTCATTGGATAAAAACTGTAGGATACGAGAAAAGTTTTCTCCTCGGCTCAGAGCAGAGCAGAGTGACTGACAGACCCGTGTTTCGATCCAAACACTCTATGTAAGTGATTGCTGTCGGAAGATATAACTATTTAAGACTCATATTAACACAAATATATCACTTACTTCTGCTTTAAAGGGAAGACGATGACAGAAACAAATATTAAACTAAATTATGTCAATGAAAATGTCTTTGCATGGAAATAGCAAACAAACTCTGGAGCCACTGGAGGAAACTTCTTCAATCAAAGATCATCAGCTGCTTGTTCATATTTGATCAGTGAAACAGTATCATGAAACAGACTCTTGTGTTGAGAAAAAAACATTCAACTATTTCAATGTAAATGAAGAACATCAGTTTTTCGTCTCCTGATAAAACACAGTCCAACAACTGCTTCATGTTTCCAGTCAGAGGTTAGTCCATGTAACGTCAATATTGTTTCTCATTCAATGAGACAGTTACATAACAGACGTCACTAATTTTTCACATCTGTCACAAAAGAGTACTATTTTAACTTGAACATTACTGGCTTCATATTTCAGCCTGATCAGTGGGATCCTTTTTTTTTCAACTCACAATTACAGTTCATCCTAAAATGTTATGGACAACAGTGTCAGTTACTGTCGATGAGAAATTACACATTTGCATAAATGTGGGTGTGTTACATTTCAGACTATGTTAATGAGCTGATGGTTGTGTCAGAGGAGGACAGGACGGTGTGAAGGTATTTAAGAAGACAGGGCTGTGGCACCAGCAGAGCAGTCATTAGATGGTCAATGACAGCAATGGCTCGTCCAGCGCTTCTTTACTTCCTGCTGTGGCTCGGTGAGTAGGAAACAACTGTTACTGTTTCAACCAGTTAGAAATGATCCTGTGACACTGTGTTGATTTACTGAGTCCAGCTGTGATGAGGGGGGAGGTTTGGTTTGGATCATGGAGCTACAGGAACAAAGACTTTTCAACTTCTGGACCTTGACAACACAAAGATTTGACTGTTCCATGAATTCATTGACTTTTTGTGGCCACTCACTACTGTTGTTTTCTAACTCACACTCACCTGGTGACCACTTTGTCTTTCAGGTGTCACACTGAGTACAGCCATGGATCTAGAGAAGAGGATCATTGGAGGTCAACCCTGTGGTGCTGATGAACGCCACTATCATGTTATGGTGATAACAACTCTTGGAACAAAGATGTCTATCTGTGGTGGCTCTCGGATCAGAGACCAGTGGGTTCTGACTGCAGCTCACTGTGTGGAGCCAGGATGGTGAGTAACACAACTATCACTCATGAATGAAACAATCTGAATCTTGTGAACTTAAAGCAGAAGTAAGCGGAATGTTTGTGTTAATATAAGTCTTAATTAGTTCTATCTTCCGACAGCAATCACTTACATAGAGTGTTTGGTCTGAAACACGGGTCACTCTGCTCTGCTGTAAGCCGAGGAGAAAACTTTCCTTGTATCCTACAACCTTTATCCAATGAGGAGAGAGGACGGCATAAAGGGGCGGTCCTCTCTGTGTGTGCAGCCAAGGGATGCGCGTGAATGTGGTGACGTAGGGACGAGCGCAGGGACTGCTAACTCCATCGGCTGACAGGAAGTTAGCCAAAACGACCGGATCGCTTACTTCTGCTTTAAATTGACATTTGATGCATTGAAAATTAAAATGACATTGTAGATACATAAAAACCACAGACTTCTGCAGTTCATGTTTTTGTCTTGATAATAATAAAAAATTGGACAGATAGTACACAGACTGATCTGTTACATGATAATGTTTGTGTGAATTTAAGTGATGTTCCTCTACTTACAGGACTGTCAATGTGGCTGTAAATGTCCATCCAGGTGGTGAAAAAGAGGTAATGGATATTACACAGACTGACATTCATCAGCCATCAAATGGACACGACATCATGTTACTGAAGCTGCAGCTGCCGGACACGGAGAAACCCCAGAAGATCTATAAAATAGATATTCCAACCGCAGATGACTGCAAAAATGACATTAAAGAGTAAGTTGTGATTCCCCCCCCCCCCCCCCCGCACACACCCCCCCCCCCCTCTCTCTCTCTCTCTCTCTCTCCCCCACCCAGTGGTCTTACTGGGTGGAGTTTGTTCTCCCTGTTCCTGTGTTGGTTCTCTCTGGATACTCCAGCCTCCATCCTATGTCAGCAGAGATTGGCTCCACCTCCTGTGACCCTTTAACAGACAGTGTTACAGATGATGGATAGACTGATTTGTCAGAGAACTGGTGGAAATGCATCAGTTATTTAGTGAAGTGTTGATTTATTATTTCTTCTGAATATTCACATGTGTAACGTTGTCATATAAGGGAATAAGCTCTTTCTGTTTGGGTTATCAAAACTCAAACTAAGGCAGTGTGCAACATTCATCTTTATCCTCTTAAAGCACTGTTACTGTGTTGGGGCTTCATGTGCTGCTGCATTACAGTATTTTCAGTAAATAACAGAAAATCTACCAACTCATATGAACATATATCTACGTACATGTACCATGCTGTGTTCAGAAGAAGTTAACATTTTCTCAGAGATGTGCATCAGAAAATGATTTCCAGACGAGTGAGCGTGAGCTTGTGTCAGCAGCAGTAACCAGATGAAGTGGAGCTGACAGGTTTGTGACAGTGAACACAGCAGCCTGTGTGTTTCTATTACAGCTGCTTAGTTTGGTGACATGTAGAAGTTGAGGAGGCAGGAGGAGGTGACACTGTTTAGAATAGAATAGAATAGAATAGAATAGAAACTTTATTGTCATTGTATAAATACAACGGGATTGGAGATGCTACTCCCAATGGTGCCTAGACATTTTAGAAGACATTAGAAGTTTGTCACTGACTTCACAGTCTGAGTGTGTGGCTGTTTTCTGGAAACACAGCAGACCACAAGCCTCGGAGTCGAAGGAAACTACAAACTATGTAACATTCATTCTTTTCTCTTTTTTCTTTTTTGTGCTCTGACAAGAAAATAACTGTGCCTTATTGTTTTTCTTATTTTTCAGCCAAGACAAGTTTCAGTTTGCAGGTCACGGGGCAACTGCTTATGACTCAAAAAACACTCAATACAGTGAGTTAATTTTTTATTATTTTTTGGAATTTGGATTAGATTAGATTGGAATCTTTTAAAATATGTGTTTTTAAAGCAGAAGTAAGCGATCCGGTCGTTTTGGCTAACTTCTTGTCAGCCGATGGAGTTAGCAGTCCCCGCCCTCGTCCCTACGTCACCACATTCACGCGCATCCCTTGGCTGCACACACAGAGAGGACTGCCCCTTTATGCCGTTCTCTCTCCTCATTGGATAAAGGTTGTAGGATACAAGGAAAGTTTTCTCCTCGGTTTACAGCAGAGCAGAGTGACTGACAGACCCGTGTTTCAGACCAAACACTCTATGTAAGTGATTGCCGTCGGAAGATATAACTATTTAAGACTTAACACAAACATTCCGCTTACTTCTGCTTTAATATTGTTGTTACTTGAGTTTTTGGTTTTATTGGAAAAACAAAAGAAAGTTTATTGAAATGAGGCCAATCAGGTAGATGTAATTACATTTGATTTGTTTCTCTTTAGTTAATCCGTCTACAAGACAGCTTCTGTGTCTGAAAGATATGCCGGTCGTTGCTTGTGCACAGTCTACAAATGTAGGTCCTCCTCCACTTGCAAACATTTTCTGTGCCAAGGATCCAGGAGATAAGAGGCAGACCGCTTCAGTGAGTTGTCATGGTTTCTAATCTGATGTCCTTTGTCATCAAAAAAAAAAAAAAATTATTCTCATGATCTGTATTTTTCTCTCTCAGGCTGACTCTGGTGGAGGAGCACTGTTCAAAGGCAAGATTTATGGTATCCTCAAAAGTGACCCTCCAATTCCATTTACGGGACCATCTCATTATGTGAGAGTCTGCAGCTACAGGGATTGGATTGAACAAACTGCCATACCCTGAACTTCATATCTGAACATTCATAATAAAGAAGCCATGAAACTTCAGTGTGAACCATGTGTGATGTTTGTTGTTCCTTTTCTGATTGTTTGTTTTTCTTGTTCATCTTCATCTTAAAGTTTATCACCCTGAAGCATAGACAGTTTGGTGGATCAGTGTCACAACTGCTGATTTCCTCCAATTTCCTCCACTTTGACCTCTAGTCCTTTACTCTGCATGAAGCTACATAAATGACTCATCATCATTACTTGTGTAATTCCTAATGATCATTAGCTGATCTTATTTCATGATAAGTATTCTAAAGTCATCAACCGTTAAATATGTTTCTGATTCTTATCACATTTGTGAGACAATAAGGAGACATTTTACTTGATTAAATATTATTTTATTTTATTTCAATATCACAACAAATAACACATTTGTTAATAACTTTTATTGAAATACAACATTGTTCAGCTCCCTCCCTGCTCATGCAAACCTATGATCCTTATTCTTAATCATTGTTCATCACTCTCAGAACAACAGCTGTATAGCACACAATCAAAATCATCTCATTGTAACACCATGTTTTCACTCACTAACATGTATTATCATCATTTAAAGCTGCACAGGACACTTTCTATACTGGTGAGCAGTGGCGTCATTAGGCCTATTTTAGGGGGGCTTCAGCCCCCCTAAAATATTCTTAAGCCCCCCCAAATAATTTGGTGTTCTTTTATTATGTGACATTTTTTGTGACATATATTCTCCTTTTAAGAACCCCAGCTGTCATCGCATTTGTCTCTTGTTATTTCTGATTTGTTATAATTTGTTATCTGATACAGATATTATATAAAACCAGGAGACGCTAGGTTTCTGTTGGTACCAACCATGGCATGATAGCTTGTCAGAAAACGGGCTAAATAATGCTCCAAAGTTCGTCTAGATTCTGGTGAGGAAAACTTTTAAACGGGGATCCTGAACACTCCTGTGTGTGTTTCTCTCTCTCTCTCTCTCTCTCTCTCTCTGTCTGTCTCATGTGCCGTGTGTGTGTGTGTGTGTGTGTGTGTGTGTGTGTGTGTGTGTGTGTGTGTGTGTGTGTGTGTGTGTGTGCGCGTGTGCTGTGTATGTGTGTAATGTGTTAACATGAATCTGGTACTTTATAGCTTGGCTGTGTTAAAGAAAATAACATTTAGCAGTAAAACAGATTATTTAATGGATTCATTTGATATACTAATGATATCTGGTGCCACTGCAGGCAGCACAGACAGACAGGGAGAGGAATGCTGTAGGGAGAGGCCAGACACAGACATGTCCTGAAGATGCAGAAGATCAGGTAAGACACAGGAATATATAAAAACAGCATGATAACAATATATAGGTAGGCTATACATATATATATATATTTAAACCTAGTCCAAATAAAACTACTAATAAAAGCAGAATATTCAAATCAAAATGATTCTCAGGGTCAGTCATTTGAACCACCCCCCAATGTCTATTTCAGCTCAGAAAAAAAAAAAATCTGAAATTTCTTGTGAAGGTCCTGGTTGTGTAGAAGATGAAGGGGTTTATAGGGTGAAATGTGCACTCTTTTTACCATAAATATCTGCTCCAGTTGGAGTCGCACTTCATTTCTGTTGTCTGGTCTTATTTGAATTGGAAAATGTGAAGAGGTCTGAGTGAAATCAAAATGAGCCAAAAACAGCTGTATTTGGATGGAGTGTATAACCATTATGACACAGGCTACGAGTGAAATATAATTAGTTTTCCAGTCTGGTACCTTAGGTACCAGACGTCAAATTCCGCCTGGACATATCCATGATAGTCAAACATCTGAAAAATTACTCAGGTTCACTTTTTTTAGCATCTACTTTTACCCAGTTACTCATTAGATGTACTACTTTACTTATTCTTAGATTGAACTAGCCCATGATTCAATACTCTAAATTTACTCTAAATTCTAAATGTTGTGTTTTTTCCGGTCATTGTGAAAGTTTGTGCTTGCGCACTACATTCGCTCACATCCTGTGCATCTACTGGGGGCTAAGCCCCTCCTGTCCTTAAAACCTAGTGACGCCCCTGCTGGTGAGCTCCACAAAGGGCAGTGACACGTGTGCAGGACTTGTGGTGAACTGGGTGAAGCTGCAGGTGAATCTACAGTATAGTATAGTGTGTGACAGTCTGAGGGACAGTCTGTTGCTTCCACATGTAGTGATTCATTCTGATAAAATGGGATGTTTTACAGAGCAGTTCTCCCTGGTGCTGCCTATATTATACACTTTATAATTCAGGCATAGACTATGCTGTACAGGAAATATTGTACTGGTTTATTATCACTGCAGAAGCTTTTCTTTTTAACTAGTGGAACTCTAGATGCATTTTTTTTTAAATAACTTGGGTGCAACCGTCTAAATCTCATTTTGCCTCTCTTAGATCATTGTGTTTAGTGAACTCACTCTGTATTTTAACATTTAATCATCACTGCCCCCATGTGGTCACACTGAAACACTACAGTCAGATGTATGAGCTCTGTGTGTCACTTTAACCTGGACCTGTGCTGTGTCCACTTGTTCCATGAGACAATCAGGCCCGGCTCTAGCCATTTTGGTGCCCTAGGCGAGATTACTCCCAAGCGCCCCCCCTGATCAATAATGATTATAATGATAACGTAGCAGTGTATCTGTATGTCCCCTCTGACCCTGAGATACACAACTTGCACAACAATCAGTAAAATGTATTTTTTTGGTCTCAACCGATAGTTTCTACCCCCGCACACACTCTGAGGGGGGTGATTTTTTTTTAAACTCTACCGCAGAGGTTGCGCTAGACTTTTTCGTCGCCGGTCATTTTGACTGACGGGGTCATAAAAATTCCGTCATAATCTATTTTTACCGGTCACTTTATTTATTTTTTTTAATTATAATAATGCCATATTCAATAGCATTCAATTTTAATTCATGTTTAATTCATATCAAGTCCAAACAAATTGAACAGAGAATGCTCCGGAGCAGAGTCTGCGTCAGAGCACATCTAACTGTGGGGTCAGTCAGTGAATGCGGGGTCACTTTCTGTCAACATCTAAATACAACGTAAATACCTGATGATGACATCAGTTTTCTGTCAACAATCAACATGCTAACCCATGTGTTATACCAAAACATCCAAAGGAGCACGTTTTCACATAGGCACCGCATAGTGCACCGGCGTTAGCTCTCTCTCTCTCTTTCTCTCTCTCTCTCTGCCTCTCATTTCTCTTTTACGCACGCACGCACGCAGCCATTGCGCATCACTGAAACAACTGAAGCTATAGACCACACAGCCAGATGCAGCACAAATTCAGACAGGACAAGACCCACTCAGCTTTACGTGTTATAAACAATGCCACGGCGGGCAGAATACATTAAAATAAGGCTTAGCGTTACCTTTAGAAGAGTTGTGCGCGGCGAGTGTGTGAAACGGTGATGTCCTGCCCCCACCGCTCTACCTACCGAGACACACCGCTGTGTAGCTACAGCTACGTAACTTAACAGCTGACTACTGTCGGCCCCTCGGACACTGCAGCTGAATCTCGCCCGTTAAATCATTATCGACCGTCATATTTGCACTGACACGACTCCCAGTCAACATTTAATCCACTTCTAATGTGTGGAGTTTGAATACTGCGGGAAGCTTTCTGTCTTCTTCTCTGTTGTTGGTGTTTATGTGTGGCAGCGCTACAGCGCCACACACGCTCCACACAGGCCTGGGGTATGTACTACAGCGTTCTACTGAGCGCACCAGCCAGCTGTGAGTTTTTTTTTTTTTTAATCTAATTCTCACCATAGTGACTTTGAGACATTGTATATGTTTTATATCGTTATCCACCGCTCCATTTATTGATTATCCGCCGGCTTCATTGTAAACAAATGCACATGGCCAGACGGCCATGGCTGTGAATTGCAATCTGTCAAAATGACGGATGGCCTCAAAATCTTTCCGTCACCGTTTTAAAAAAACGGTCAATGACGGAAAATATCCGGTTAACGCGACCCCTGCTCTACCGTTTTACTATTATTAGAGTAGAGTAGAGTAGAGAATACTTTATTCATCCCGAGGAGGGAAATTCATATTAGTGTAGTAGCTCACACGACAATGACACAAAAAAGAAAGAAAGATGGAGCAGGGTCGCCGGATGGAGCAGGGCTGCTGGATGGAGCAGGAACCGCCGGGTGGAGCAGGAACCGCCGGATGGAGCAGGAACCGCCGGGTGGAGCAGGGCCGCCGGGTGGAGCAGGAACCGCCGGGAACCGCCGGATGGAGCAGGAACCGCCGGGTGGAGCAGGGCCGCCGGGTGGAGCAGGACCGATGGTGAAGAGGCAGCTGGGTGGATCAGGATCATTGGTGGAGGGGCCAAATCATTTTGCTTATCTGCCCCACTACTATATTCCTCCATCTTGCAGCAAGGAGAGAGGAGCCGTCCACCACCGCTGCTTTCCTGGTCAGTCAAGGTGCCATGAAGTGGATGATCCAGGCCGTCCAGAATTGCCTCCTCCTTCTTCAGTGCTCTAGTGCCTCAGGATGTTTAGTCTGTATCCTAGCAACAACTTCATGGAGAACTTCAGATGGAACTTAAGCAGTTGCCATTAGGTGGGATGTACACAAGTGTTGTTATGATTCGAAAAAATAAAATAAATGTCTACTTTCTGAGTCTTCACCAATATCTCCAGCTCTTCATCACTCTTGTTGGGCAGAGAGTTGATATTTCCAATGATGACTGACCTCAGAAAGGACTGATAGGACATCTCCACCTCCAAGCCTTTAACTTTGCACCAGCAGCAGCAGCACAACAACCACCACAAAAGCACCTCTTCAGATCATCTGAGGACAGGATGGTGGTGTCCTCCAGATCTGTCCATTTTCAATGAAAGAAGCTCATCTCTGAAGAATCTCTTCTCCCCAGAGAAGCATCCATCAGTAGATAACAAAAAACACAACAAAAATAAACTGCAAATGTTGAGTAAAAACTCAAAAACTCAGAGCTACCAGACTTTGCTGCTCCCAGTTGAAGCGCATGTTCTGGAATCAGGTTTAAATTAGGTTTAAAGTTCTGGCCAATCAGGGCGCAGAGCCGTTGAGTGACAGGTCCGGAGACCGCTGCTACTAGAGCACTGGAAAAGAGAGTAGCGACACGCATTGGTCAAGTGGAAACGCCCCCTGGTGGCGGGATATGGGTATTGCAAATGCGCCCAAGAGCTGGCATCTCTGCAGTGTTGGTGAATGAGTAAGTGCGGTATTTTCAATAATTTAAGAACATTTATAGATCACCCACGTTAATAGCATCATCGTGGACCCTTTTACAGATAAATATTAACATATAGTGGCCATTAATTGTTGTGTCACGAATGCTTGCTGTTTTAAATGATAAAGATAAGTCCACTAAAGTGTCATACTGTAAGTTTGCGCGCTAAATTCAACTGTGTTAGCTAACTGTTCGCCACTTAAGCCTGTGTTTTCTTTAGTTTGTTTGTTTGGTCAAGCAAGTTATTGTGCTGCTGGCTTTTATTTTATTTCCATGTGAGGCTTTTTATGTTATTTATTTTGACAGCTGGTGGTTGCTTAGCAACGGTAAAGCGTTCGCTCGTCCCCTTCTGTGTTTGTCCGCTGTGTGACCGGTAGTACTGTAAACAGCTCCGTGTGTTTTTATTAATTATCATTTTTTTAATCAAAATTGGAGGAAAAACTTAACATACCGTATTTCCTCTAATAGTAGCCGGTATCTATTTAATAGCCGGGTCTGTTATAATGGCCGGGGGCGTGGTTTACACGAACAAATAAAGGCCGGCCCCAAATACAGGCCGGGTCAATGGGAAAAAAACAAACAAACAGAAAAAACCTGAATTTCAGTCACTGTGGATGCACTGGTCTCAGGCGGCCAAACACGGATGCAGTAACCCACAAGTGCCAGCAGATGGCAGTAGCTAGATCTGAAGTGCCACATGAACCCACGCTTCAAGGAAACAGTCACTGACAACTCGACCGAAGAGAGCTTTAGCAGCATGGCGTGTCACTACCCGATTTGCGACGCTACCCGATCTGTGACAAAACTGGTCACTTGTGCTCCAGCGTTTATTAGCCTAATCCTGTCCAGCTGATCGCTGCTGTTGCGGTACCTGCTACAGTAATGTGTAAAAAAATATAATTAATTGTAGGCAGAATGAAAACTGAGCACGGTAACTGTCAAATTTGAGCACCAGCATGAAACAGAGGAAGAAATAATAGCCTCTCTCAAATATAAGCCGGTCTCCAATACAGGCCGGTTCCCCTGGGCAGCTAAAGTAAATAAAGGCCTCGGCCTCTATTAGAGGAAATACGGTAATACGTTTTGGGTTTGATTTTGTCACATTTTGTAATGGTTTTTAAGTGTTGTCATCTTTTATAGCCGGGCCAATAAAAAAAACAACAAAAAAAAACAGTAGTTCACAATTTAAATTTTGAAATAAATAAATTATAAGCATAACTTAATATGACCAAGGCACCTAAAAGCAAAAACACAGCAGTTTTCATCAATTTACAAGCAAGTTGGCAACACACATACATTGGAGTGAATGGGTTTCTTGGGCGGATTTGCAATACCCATATCCTGCCACTGGGGGGAGAATAAAGTTACCACGGGAGTCTATGGTGGTGTTGCTACTCTCTTTTCCAGTGCTCTAGCTGCTACGAGGCCAGTGGGCGGGCTCTCGGCCAGCCAACGGCCGCACCGCTCCAAATATGGCAAGTAGAGTCCAACATGGCGCGGTTCAAACCCCCGTAGTAGCGGCACAAAACAGACTCACCAAAACCAATGGGTGACGTCACGGACGCTACGTCCATTCTTTTTACAGTCTATGGTGAAGACATGAAAAAAATTAGTCTACAGTCATGAGAATAACCTGTTGTGATGCTTGAAATGGATACGAAAGTCTTAGCTTCACAAAAGCAGTGAAATATACTGTATGAATAAAAGCTAATAGATAGGCTACGACTACGTGTGGAAAACAAGTTAAAATGAAATTTTGTGAAATTGCTTTTTGAGCATAAATGTTATCTGTCATTCTATTTTCACCAAATGTCTCAAATGTAAAATAAAAGAAGCTAAATATTGACATACGTACATTTCAAACTTCATGAGATGTGTGTAGCCCTAAATGAGAAATTAGCTTTTTTTCTCCAAACAAAATATCAACTAAACAGACAAAAAACACAACATTTACAATATTTAACCTATATAATGTACCCTATATGTGTTGACACTGTGGTGCTGTTTGAGAGGTAAAAAAAAAAAAAAAAAAAAAAAATGGTTTGAGAGCTCAGTGGTCTGCAGAGCTGGAGCTGTGGCCCTGCTGTCTAAGCAGGCTGAAGTCTCAACTCTCTCTTCTTTTTTCAATATCTTCCTCATCAAATGAGTCAAAACTTTCAGCCTCTGAAGCACCGTCACCCTCCTCACTGCTTCTCTCTCTCCTATCGATTCTGCGGGTTCGTCAAGGGCGGCGTAAAATGACCGAAATATAAACAAAAACATATCGAGACGGTCGCGCAAACGAGCCGGCATTTGCGCCGACTTTGAGGATTAATGCAACCAAGTATCCACACATCTAATTAAAAATGTGGCGTTTCTAACAAGAAAACGGCTTGAAAGCATTCCCACTGCAGACAGGTACCTCTGCTGTGTGTGTGATAGTGTAGAGCACTGGAAAAGAGAGTAGCGACACCACCATAGACTCGTGCTGTGTCTCAAATCGCACACTTCTCTTAGTGCACTGCTTCTGCACTCAAATTTCGACAGGTTAGTACCGTCTCAAATCAAACACTGCTGCTGCGCACTTACCGGAAATGACTCGACAGCTGCTTCTTCTATTTTTTAAATTCTGATTGCAACCATAGCAACCGGCCGTTAGAGCCCTATCGCCGACACTTGACAGCGCTTTTTGCCGATCAAAACGAGCTATTAAGTTGTGTTTTATTGTGTTAGTGTTGTTGTTGTGCTGTTATGAGTGTTTTTTAAAGACATTTACGCCGGTGTCAGCTCCGTCGCTGCTCAAAGCAACCGCCGCCGTTTGAAAAGTAGTGACGTGTTTCCGCTACGTCACCAAGATGGCGGCCGTTAAGTGTGGAAAGTATGCATCGATCCACACTCAATTTTCTGGCCGTTTGAGTGCGCCAATTGAGTGCGCATAGCGCACTACATTTTCGCACACTGCTCAGTGTGAACGCACTTATGCACTCAAAATATTAAGTGTAAGTGCAGAAGTGCGCGATTTGGGACACACCACCGTGGTCACTTTATTCTCCCCCTAGTGGCAGGATATGGGTATTGCAAATCCGCCCAAGAAACCCATTCACTCCAATGTATGTGTGTTGCCAACTTGCTTGTAAATTGATGAAAACTGCTGTGTTTTTGCTTTTAGGTGCCTTGGTCATATGAAGTTATGCTTATAATTTATTTATTTCAAAATTTAAATTGTAACATTAATGTGAACAACTGTTTTTTTTTATAAACATAGATATAACACACAAAATAAAAGATGACAACACTTAAAAACCATTACAAAATGTGACAAAATCAAACCCAAAACGTATTATGTTAAGTTTTTCCTCCAATTTTGATTTAAAAAAAAGATAATTAATAAAAGGAGGAGGGTCTGGCAGGCGAGACTACGTCAACCCCGACTCCGTTGTTTGATTGACAGGCGATGCCGTGCGGCAAATGTCAGGTTGGGTTAAACCATCTGGTGGGGGGGCGGGGGGGCTCGGGTTTTTTTTTAAGGATAATTAATTAAGTAGCCCACTGAATATAAGATTTAGTTTATGACTTTAGACATGTATTTTATTGAAATATCCGTTAGATAATTATTTTAATGGATTTTGGAATTTATATATTTTCTAATATAATATTTCAAATCTCACGTACCCCCTGGAGTGCCTTCACGTACCCCCATTTGAGAAACACTGCTATTCACCACTTTATTTTCCCATGATCCATTGCGTCACACCACCCCGGAAGTCGGTTGTTTACGTAGCAACAGCTAGCGGCTAACGTAGCAACCGGACATCCACAATAGAGGCTGACATTTTATCGGGATTCCCGCGGGAGTCAATTTATTTTGAATCACGTGATCGGGACGTGACGGGAAAAAATGTAAACGGGAGTGAACGGGACCGGGAGTCAAAGCGCGACATTCAAAGAAGCACAAGCCAGGATGGTGCGCTCAAAACGGTCCAAAAATTTTAAGTGTGTGGACTGATGCACACTGCACACCCTCAGTGATCACTGTCCTGGCTCCGTAGAGGTGTAAACCTGTGTAAATCAACATACCGGTAGGCAATTAAACGTTTTCCGCCAGTCAGAGGAGTCAGCTGATGCGGCGGCGGCGTATCCACCTCGCATTAAACAGGTGATGCAGACAAGCAAAAAATAAAGAAAGAAAAAGAGAGAGAGGGAGAGAGAAAGGACGAGGAGGGCGTTCATTATCACTAATTGAAATAACAAAACAAGACGGTAGATGTGTTGACGCCACATCTACCGTCTTGTTTTGTCTGTCATTCAGCCTGCAGTGCGCTGAGGGAGAGAGAAGGGAGGGGGGATCTATGATGACTGTGTTCATAGAAAAAATCGGGAACAGGACGGGATCGGGAGTGATTTATTCGGGATTTGAACGGGACAGGATTTTTTTTTTACTTTGTCACGGGACCGGGGCGGGATTGAAAAAACACTCCCGTGTCAGCCTCTAATCCACAACTGTTGCGATTGGCTTTATGGTCGTTACAGGCTCCATTCATAAAATCTTTAACTTTCCTTGAGTTGTTTGTGCATCCAACAACAGCACATGTCGTACCGGAGGACATTCTATGAACTTGTAATAATAATAAAAACACTTCTAAGACAGACTGCTAGGCTAGCTCCATTCTGCTTGAAGTGAGACAGAAGTGCGAAACCGACTTGTCGGTGAATTGAGTGTCATGGCGACGCCCAGCGGCGTTCTACGGAAAGTGGTGAATACCATGGTCTGGGTGAATCCTCGATTCTGATTGGCTGCGGGGTGTCCATTAAAAAGTGATAATGATGTTCCGGTAAAATAGCCTGATTACGTTCTAAATATTACTGCGCTGGCTCAAACGCTTGTTGGTAACCACGGCAACGGACACTCGGACCAAAACAACTTTTTTTCAGCGCATCACGGCACTGGAGTCTGTAAACACACCAGCGGTAAGAAGTGCACTGGACCTCTGAAAAACTTTGTGTCACGTAACATTTAAGCCGTCACCTCACCTCCCTTCACTGATCAACTACCAGGCTGTGGCAGAGTCACGGTTCACGCCTCCGCGTCGTCCATTAATTTCTGATAATGGACACCTCGTCGGGCATTATCCCTTACA
>NW_028221207.1:0-15543 GCF_045865225.1 Trachurus japonicus | reverse complement strand
CCGCTTTATATTGACCCTTTATCGCAATTACCTATTCTCTAAATGCAAAAACAAAAGAATCTATACTATTATATTAAAATATTTAACTTTTTCTGCAAATTAAACTCTAGACAAATTATTTTCTCCAGTTTTGTAGCCACACTTGTCTTCTGGCTAAAATTCTGGTCAAAAATGCAAAGAGACTTAGATAATAATTTAAAATATTTTTTAAATGCAGCCAGGGAGCTCTCTGCTCTCATTCAGCCCAATGCTGAGAATTCTCCACAACTCTGTCTGAAACATGCTTATGTCTGTGCTCTCTGTGGCGAAGTGGCAGAGTAAAGGTTTATTGATCATGAGGTCTTGGGTTCGATTCCTTACTTTTTTTTTAAAGCAGAAGCCAGTGATCCTCTTATCAAAGGTTTTCTTTACCCCTCACATACTGTCTCTGTCTGTAGCCTAGTGGTTAGCTTGCTGGTCTGGAGACCTGAAGGTTGCTGGTTCAAATCTTGCCTCAACAACAATTATAGTGAATTATTTTCCCAGTTGTCCTCTGTTGACTTCTGATAACTTGCTTCATGTTGAAACTGCTGCTCTCAGCCTGAAATTCACAGAAATTTTCATTCTAAGTCATTCAAGCTTGACTCTCAAGCTTTCTTGATGTTGACAGTGTGCAGATCATTAACAGACAACAGTCTCTGCTACTGTGTGTGCACCGTGGCCTAAAGGCAGAGTGGAAGTCTAATGACCATGAGGTTGTGGGTTCGATTTTGACCTTGGTCAAACATTTGTATGGTGATCACTGCTTGCACTATTTGCTAATTCTGCAACAGCGTTCAGTTGCTATCAGCAGTCACACCATTTCCATTCTTGGAAATGCTTTTTCTAGTTTAAATTATTATCTAAGTCTCTTTGCATTTTTGACCAGAATTTTAGCCAGAAGACAAGTGTGGCTACAAAACTGGAGAAAATAATTTGTCTAGAGTTTAATTTGTGGCCGTGCTGACAGTTTAGCCAGAAAAACTCTAGAATGTTTTTTTGCCTCTCTCCACTCTGGCACCACTCTGGCTCTGCTCGTTAGACGCAATACACACACATTATAAAGCTGAAAAAAATCAGAAAAAGTTAAATATTTTAAAAAGTATAAAGAGTTAAAAAGAGAAAAGTAATGCCGATAAAGTTCAAAAAAAGCTGCACGTTTTGATATATGAATTGTTGAAATAGCACAAAGTATGAAGGACTAGAAGAAGACCGTAAAAAGGCGGAAGAAAATGGCCAAACAGAAGAACAATAGTGTGACTGCTTCAGCAGTCACACTAACTAGAAAAAGCATTTCCAAGAATGGAAATGGTGTGACTGCTGACAGCAACTGAACGCTGTTGCAGAATTAGCAAATAGTGCAAGCTGTGATCACCATACAAATGTTTGACCAAGGTCAGAATCGAACCCACATCCTCATGGTCATTAGACTTCCACTCTGCCTCTAGGCCACAGTGCACACACAGTTGCAGAGACTGTTGTCTGTTAATGATCTGCACACTGTCAACATCAAGAAAGCTTGAGAGTCAAGCTTGAATGACTTAGAATGAAAATGTCTGTGAATTTCAGGCTGAGCACTAACCATATGGCCACAGAGAACCTGAGTTACAATGAGCTTTATACTATGAGGAATCAAAGACTGTCCAATGACAGCTGAATAATTGGAATCAAAAGTCAAGCAATGAAGTGAAAAGACTGAGGCAGGAATCGAACCCATGACCATATGATCACTAAACCTTTACTCTGCCACTCGGCTACAGAGAGCACACTGCTTTCAAGACTGTTGTCATTCATTGTAATGTGATGATGTGCTGCAAACTGGTACGAGTAATCAAGGAGATAACAAACACCTGTAACCAATTGAAGGCGGGGGAGGAGAGCAGAATTCAACATAACATAACAAAAGTTCTTCCCTTGGATTCGAACCAGTGACCTTAGGGTTGGCAGGCAGTTACCCTAACCCCTACACTACAGTGGAGTCGTGAAGAAGAGAGGTTGAGACTTTGATGAATGTGAGATTTTTTGTGAAAAAGTTAAATATTTGAAAAAGTATAAATAGTTAAAAAGAGAAAAGTAATGCCGATAAAGTTCAAAAAAAGCTGCACGTTTTGATATATAAATTGTTGAAATAGCACAAAGTATGAAGGACTAGAAGAAGACCGTAAAAAGGCGGAAGAAAATGGCCAAACAGAAGAACAATAGTGTGACTGCTTCAGCAGTCACACTAACTAGAAAAAGCATTTCCAAGAATGGAAATGGTGTGACTGCTGACAGCAACTGAACGCTGTTGCAGAATTAGCAAATAGTGCAAGCAGTGATCACCATACAAATGTTTGACCAAGGTCGGAATCGAACCCACAACCTCATGGTCATTAGACTTCCACTCTGCCTCTAGGCCACAGTGCACACACAGTTGCAGAGACTGTTGTCTGTTAATGATCTGCACACTGTCAACATCAAGAAAGCTTGAGAGTCAAGCTTGAATGACTTAGAATGAAAATTTCTGTGAATTTCAGGCTGAGAGCAGCAGTTTCAACATGAAGCAAGTTATCAGAAGTCAACAGAGGACAACTGGGAAAATAATTCACTATAATTGTTGTTGAGGCAAGACTTGAACCAGCAACCTTCAGGTCTCCAGACCAGCAAGCTAACCACTAGGCTACAGACAGAGACAGTATGTGAGGGGTAAAGAAAACCTTTGATAAGAGGATCACTGGCTTCTGCTTAAAAAAAAAGTAAGGAATCGAACCCATGACCTCATGATCAATAAACCTTTACTCTGCCACTTCGCCACAGAGAGCACAGACATAAGCATGTTTCAGACAGAGTTGTGGAGAATTCTCAGTATTGGGCTGAATGAGAGCAGAGAGCTCCCTGGCTGCATTTAAAAAATATTTAAAATTATTATCTAAGTCTCTTTGCATTTTTGACCAGAATTTTAGCCAGAAGACAAGTGTGGCTACAAAACTGGAGAAAATAATTTGTCTAGAGTTTAATTTGCAGAAAAGTTAAATATTTTAAAAAGTATAAATAGTTAAAAAGAGAAAAGTAACGCCGATAAAGTTCAAAAAAAGCTGCACGTTTTGATATATGAATTGTTGAAATAGCACAACACCTAACACACTAACCATATGGCCACAGAGAACCTGAGTTACAATGAGCTTTATACTATGAGGAATCAAAGACTGTCCAATGACAGCTGAATAATTGGAATCAAAAGTCAAGCAATGATGTGAAATGACTGAGGCAGGAATCGAACCCGTGACCATATGATCAATAAACCTTTACTCTGCCACTCGGCTACGGAGAGCACACTGCTTTCAAGACTGTTGTCATTCATTGTAATGTGATGATGTGCTGCAAACTGGTACGAGTAATGAAGGAGATAACAAACACCTGTAACCAATTGAAGGCGGGGGAGGAGAGCAGAATTCAACATAACATAACAAGAATTCTTCCCTTGGATTCGAACCAGTGTCCTTAGGGTTGGCAGGCAGTTACCCTAACCCCTACACTACAGAGGAGTTGTGAAGAAGAGAGGTTGGGACTTTGATGAATGTGAGATTTTTTGTGAAAAAGTTAAATATTTGAAAAAGTATAAATAGTTAAAAAGAGAAAAGTAATGCCGATAAAGTTCAAAAAAAGCTGCACGTTTTGATATATGAATTGTTGAAATAGCACAAAGTATGAAGGACTAGAAGAAGACCGTAAAAAGGCGGAAGAAAATGGCCAAACAGAAGAACAATAGTCACACTAACTAGAAAAGGCATTTCCAAGAATGGAAATGGTGTGACTGCTGACAGCACCTGAATGCTGTTGCAGAATTAGCAAATAGTGCAAGCCGTGATCACCATACAAATGTTTGACCAAGGTCGGAATCGAACCCACAACCTCATGGTCAATAGACTTCCACTCTGCCTCTAGGCCACAGTGCACACACAGTTGCAGAGACTGTTGTCTGTTAATGATCTGCACACTGTCAACATCAAGAAAGCTTGAGAGTCAAGCTTGAATGACTTAGAATGAAAATGTCTGTGAATTTCAGGCTGAGCACTAACCATATGGCCACAGAGAACCTGAGTTACAATGAGCTTTATACTATGAGGAATCAAAGACTGTCCAATGACAGCTGAATAATTGGAATCAAAAGTCAAGCAATGAAGTGAAAAGACTGAGGCAGGAATCGAACCCATGACCATATGATCACTAAACCTTTACTCTGCCACTCAGCTACAGAGAGCACACTGCTTTCAAACCTGTTGTCATTCATTGTAATGTGATGATGTGCTGCAAACTGGTATGAGTAATCAAGGAGATAACAAACACCTGTAACCAATTGAAGGCGGTGGAGGAGAGCAGAATTCAACATAACATAACAAGAGTTCTTCCCTTGGATTCGAACCAGTGACCTTAGGGTTGGCAAACATCCACCCTAACCCCTACACTACAGTGGAGTTGTGAAGAAGAGAGGTTGAGACTTTGATGAATGTGAGATTTTTTGTGAAAAAGTTAAATATTTTAAAAAGTATAAATAGTTAAAAAGAGAAAAGTAATGCCGATAAAGTTCAAAAAAAGCTGCACGTTTTGATATATGAATTGTTGAAATAGCACAAAGTATGAAGGACTAGAAGAAGACCGTAAAAAGGCGGAAGAAAATGGCCAAACAGAAGAACAATAGTGTGACTGCTTCAGCAGTCACACTAACTAGAAAAAACATTTCCAAGAATGGAAATGGTGTGAATGCTGGAAGCAATGCTGAATGAGCTGAAGAAATTGTTGAAAGAAAGAAAGAAAGAAAGATTGAAACAAGAGAGAAAAAAGAAAAGGACAGAAAGAAAGAAAGAAAGAAAGAAAGAATCAAACAAACAAAGAAGTAAAAAGACAGAAATGGAGTGAAAGAAAGAAAGAAAGAAAGAAAGAAAGAAAGAAATGGAGTAAAAACAAAGGAAGAGAAAAGGAGAAGAAAGAAAGAAAGAATCAAACAAAGAAGTAAAAAGACAGAAATGGAGTGAAAGAAAGAAAGAAAGAAAGAAAGAAAGAAAGAAAGAAAGAAATGGAGTAAAAACAAAGGAAGAGAAAAGGAATAGAAAGAAAGAAACAATCAAACAAACAAAGAAGTAAAAAGACAGAAATGGAGTGAAAGAAAGAAAGAAAGAAAGAAAGAAAGAAATGGAGTAAAAACAAAGGAAGAGAAAAGGAGTAGAAAGAAAGAAAGAAAGAAAGAATCAAACAAACAAAGAAGTAAAAAGACAGAAATGGAGTGAAAGAAAGAAAGAAAGAAAGAAAGAAAGAAAGAAAGAAAGAAATGGAGTAAAAACAAAGGAAGAGAAAAGGAATAGAAAGAAAGAAAGAAACAATCAAACAAACAAAGAAGTAAAAAGACAGAAATGGAGTGAAAGAAAGAAAGAAAGAAAGAAAGAAATGGAGTAAAAACAAAGGAAGAGAAAAGGAATAGAAAGAAAGACAGAAATGGAGTGAAAGAAAGAAAGAAAGAAAGAAAGAAAGAAAGAAAGAAAGAAGAAAAAGAGAGAGGGGGATGATAGATAGAAAGAGGTAGATGGATGGATGGATGGATAGAGAGGGAAGGATATAAAAAGTTACGTAAAATACAAATGAAGGAGTAGAAGAAAGAAAGAAAGAAAGAAAGAAAGAAAGAAAGAAAGGAGACAGAGGGGTTAAAAAATAGGGAGGGGTATAGATAGATAGATAGATAGATAGATAGATAGATAGATAGATAGATAGATAGATAGATAGATAGATAGATAGATAGATAGATAGATAGATAGATAGATAGATAGATAGATAGATAGATAGATAGATAGATAGATAGGACACATGTTAAAAGCTGCATCCTATGTCCCAGGCTCCACCTGTAATTGTACTACTATTAATAGAGTTGGAAAGACTAAACGTCTGAACTTAAATTCATGAGAAAAATATAAATTGTTGGAGATGTTTACATCAAAAGTATAAAATAATTGAGAGCCTGATGAATTTGAGCTGAAAACCTGTGTGTGTGTGTGTGTGTGTGTGTGAGTCTGACGGTCTCTCTGTCTGCGTGTATGTGCAGAAAGTAAAACTGTTAAGCGCCACAAAACTCCTCTCTCCCTAATGATCTGATTGATTGGCAGCCTGCCCTCAGAAGTTGCCATGACGACTACCATGCTTACATTTTACTGTGTGGAACAGTGTTGTGTTTGTGTGTTTGTGTGTTTGTCTGTTTGTGTATGTGTGTGTGTGTGACTGTGTGTGAGCGTCTGTGTGTGTCTGTCTGTGTGAGTGTGATGCCTGTGTTTGTGCGTGGACATCCTCTGTCAGTCTGGTTTATCATGTGTGTGTGTGGGGCTGTGTTTAAAAACATCTTAACGAGCGGCCAGGCTGCACCTGACCTGTTCTATTTATAGACTTTGATAACGAGCTGGCCCCAACAGCTGGACCAACTGCACACAGAGCAGAGCAGGGCAGAGAGATTTGTGCTCTGAGCAGCTTCCCAAAACAGCCCAGAAAAAGAGAACCGTACCTCTTATTAGAATGTGGTCCTCCTGACCATCTGGGCAAGCAGACCTTCCTGAGCACATTGATGTGCATTAAATGTTTGTAGGGCAAAAACTTTTCTCAGGGTCGCAAGGTAGAAAAGGGGGGCATTTCTGCTTTTCTAAAAAAATCAGCTCCTACTTTTATATTGAAGTGGATGAGCCACTGGAGTGGGTCTAGCTGCACAATTAGGCTCACTGAGACAATTCTGTAAGTCTGTCTGCTGTTTTGAGCACATTAAATGAGACACAACAAGTGTGGCTACAAACCGGTGAGGAAATCATGTGTCTAGAGTTTAATTTGTGGCCGTGCTGGCAATTTATCCAGAAAAAATCCTGAATGTTTTTTCGATCCCTCTCACTCTAACGATGATGTCACTCACTCTGACCCAACCCCATACACACTCATTGAAAAGTGTGAAATTTGTCAGAAATCCTCATGTGCTTTTAAAGGATTTATCTCAAAAACGGTGCAAGCTATGAAAAAGTTGTAAATACAGGATGAATACATTAGAAGTTTGTCTACAGCTCAGAATTTGAATGAAGTCTCTAGCTGAAAGTATGTGGACGCTTTAAAGGCTGAAAGAAGTAAGAAGATTTGAAGAGTTTCAAGACTGTTCCAATGCATTCTCTATGGGGAAAAAAAAATCAGAAATAGTTGAATATTGCAAAAAGTATGAATAGTTGAAAAGAGAAAAGACATAGCACACCTGTCCCGAAAAGGCTGAACATTTTGATATTTGAATTGTTGAAATAGCACAAAGTATGAAGGACTAGTTACATGACGACGAAAGGCAGAAAATGGCCGAACCGAATAACAATAGTGTGAATGCTTCCAGCATTCACACTAACTAGAAAAAGCATTTCCAAGAATGGAAATGGTGTGACTGCTGATAGCAACTGAACGCTGTTGCAGAATTAGCAAATAGTGCAAGCTGTGATCACCATACAAATGTTTGACCAAGGTCAGAATCGAACCCACATCCTCATGGTCATTAGACTTCCACTCTGCCTCTAGGCCACAGTGTACACACAGTTGCAGAGACTGTTGTCTGTTAATGATCTGCACACTGTCAACATCAAGAAAGCTTGAGAGTCAAGCTTGAATGACTTAGAATAAAAATGTCTGTGAATTTCAGGCTGAGCACTAACCATATGGCCACAGAGAACCTGAGTTACAATGAGCTTTATACTATGAGGAATCAAAGACTGTCCAATGACAGCTGAATAATTGGAATCAAAAGTCAAGCAATGAAGTGAAAAGACTGAGGCAGGAATCGAACCCATGACCATATGATCACTAAACCTTTACTCTGCCACTCGGCTACAGAGAGCACACTGCTTTCAAAACTGTTGTCATTCATTGTAATGTGATGATGTGCTGCAAACTGGTATGAGTTATCAAGGAGATAACAAACACCTGTAACCAATTGAAGGCGGGGGAGGAGAGCAGAATTCAACATAACATAACAAGAGTTCTTCCCTTGGATTCGAACCAGTGACCTTAAGGTTGGCAAGCATCCACCCTAACCCCTACACTACAGTGGAGTTGTGAAGAAGAGAGGTTGAGACTTTGATGAATGTGAGATTTTTTGTGAAAAAGTTAAATATTTTAAAAAGTATAAATAGTTAAAAAGAGAAAAGTAATGCCGATAAAGTTCAAAAAAAGCTGCACGTTTTGATATATGAATTGTTGAAATAGCACAAAGTATGAAGGACTAGAAGAAGACCGTAAAAAGGCGGAAGAAAATGGCCAAACAGAAGAACAATAGTGTGACTGCTTCAGCAGTCACACTAATAAGAAGAAAAAATCCACACAATAACAGTAGTGCCCGGGCTTCGCCCGGGCACTGGTCCCTGCAGCTATTTCATAGCTGTTGGGACCAGTGCCCGGTGCGATTGCCCGCGGCCCTAATTAACTGCTTACTAATAGGCTACATTAATTAATCTGTTTCCTAATCCTAAGTAATGCATAATAATGATTGTTAATATATTAATTAATGCTTAATAATGTACTAACTAATGTTAATTAAGGGACACTTATTGTAAAGTGTTACCAAATTTTTTGTCTCCCCATGTTCTATAACCCCACCAACACACTGTGAAACACAGAAGTGGGGCTCGCCGTTTCCAACTTTCTAGGGGGCGCTATTTAGCCATTTTGGCACGTCCATTTTTAATGACTTTTGCATGTCTGCATGTGCGTGCCAAAAATCGTCTGTTTTTGAGCATGTTCAGGGGTCTGTATTTCTCGTTGATTATTTTGGATCTCGAATTTCAATCGGGTCCTCCCTGTGATGTTGTCACTGGCTCGGGCCCTAATAAACAGCGCGATTTCAATAGGGCTTTCGCTGGGCGACTGCAGTCGTCGCTTGGGCCCTAATAAACATAGCAAAATCAATAGGGCCTTCGCCGACATCGTTGCTCGGGCCCTAATAAACATAGCAAAAAACAATAGGGCTTTCGCTGGGCGACTTGCAGTCGCCGCTCTGGCCCTAATAAATAAACACATGTCTAAATGCTGTTGTTCCTGAAAACTGACAATAACAACTCTAGAGATAGATGTTAGAGCTGTGCCACAAAGTGTCCTGTTAGACTGGTAATGATGATGCATATTATAGATAAGAAAGAGAAAGACAACAAGACATAGACAAAGTGCACATTTTTTAGACATAAATAGTTTTGAATAAAACCATACTGAGTTGTGTGAACAGACTACTTACTTTATCACATAATTTGGCAATTTCTTTCTTTCTTTTTTTTCAGCCCCAGCAGCACTCTGTGATATTATACTTTCAGCCTAGGAACCCATGTCCCTTCTTTTTGAAACTCTAATGTATGGCTGGTTCTAGCAGATCCCTTGAAAAAACCTATAATCAACATGGCTTTAGACTGACATAGAACTGCATACTTAAATAACATACAGCCAAAAAACTTAAAGATCAATAAATGTTAACCCTGTACCGATCAGCATGCATCAACATGTGGGTGGATGGATGGATACTTTTAATACTTTGATACATTGTGCTGAATATTACAAACACATGATTTCATGTTTAAACTGTTAAAAATGTGAATATGTTCATTTCTTATTTTCCCCCAGCTTTAGAAGGTGAACAAATTACTGTATGAAGGTTTACAGAGTGAAAGATTACCTGATAACTTATGTTTCTCTTTTTTTCAGCAGTGAACATGACCACTGCAGCACAGATGCGAGAAACCACCAAGATGCTGATGCAACCCAATACAAACTGGGAGGAGTATCTGACTCCTGCTCCCCGCTATATTGCCATCATGGGGGAGCTTGTATTCATCTCCTCATGTGATGACTTCTCCATCAACAAGAACGCCCCTGCAGATGGCTACAAGTACATCAAGTACCCAGAGTCCTTCAGGGCCTGTCTCATGCAGATCTGTAACTCAGGCGAGCATGCATTCAATGAAGCCCACAAGAATATGGATCAATTACGCATTAACACAGGAAAGGTTCCTGGTGAAATTAATACACTGGTCCACACACTTTTTAATGGCAATGATGAAGTTGTTGAAACCCTCCTGCCACATCAACTGGAGAGCATTCGTGAAATTGCAGACGACTGTGTGGCACTAGCAGACGGTGTTGAAAAGAAGTATTCTGATGTGATCAGTTTAATCCAGGAGCTGCCGGAGGCCTTAGGCACTCTAGCCCAACAACACTCAGGGGAGAATGTTGATGAGTTCACACAAATGAAAGTCTATACTAAGTCTGGGGAGATCCTGACCCTTGTAGGAACTCTTACACAGTTTGTCAGTGGAAACGAAATAGACTGGAAGAACCTGTATGACCAGAAGAAAAAGTGTCCAAAGACCAAATGGACTGAGAGTCAATTTAAAAGGATCTTTACGGAAGTGGAGAAGCTGCCAGGGGGAAAAGCAAGTTGGAAAGTTCTGTCAATCTGTCAAAGGGGGCTTGACATATGTGAAGAGCTGGCAACGTATTCCCCTGATCAGAAGTGGGATGAGGCGACAACTAAAAAGCTGATCAAGAAGATTATGGCACTGAATAATGAAGTCCTTGGTTTTGACTCGAAGAGCAAAAAAGTTTTAGGCACTCCACCTCTTACCCCAAAACCACCGATGATGTATAAAGAACAGAGCAATAGCTCAGGCAGCAAATCAGCAAGCCAGAGAGCAGCAGATAATGCCCGTTTCAAAATTGAGCAGAGCCGAGAACAACTCAAAAAAGCACGGGAGAAATATGAGAAGAGTATGGAGAACATGGAGAAGAATCAGAAGGAGCTCACTGAGGTTCTGGTCGAAATGCAGAACTGCAAAATCAAAGAGATTGACTTTAATACCACCATCAAGATGCTGGTCAAGGGTCTGGACGCCATGGGCAGAGTCAAAGAGCAGTGGGAGAAGATGGTGCTCTTCTTCCAGATGGTCTCCAACATCGTCAAAATTAACCTCAGCAAGACGCTGCACAACTTTGTCACGACATCTGAGGACACAAAGAAACTCACTTACAATGGGAAGCTCTTTGCCAAAGACCTCCTGTACAATCAGGCCTTTCAAGCCTCCAACATTGCTGGCCTGGTCCACATGATTTCAACGAGCTACACTGAAGTGTCCAGCAAGTACCTGATGGACAAAGTGAGCAGCCTGGGCAAGCTCATGGCCAAGGATCAGGACAAACCAGAGTTTGTACAGGAGCATTTGAATCTGCAGGAATCCTGCTGGGATGCCCTGGAAGGGATGTTGAAGTTGGTCCTGAAGAACAAGTACGAGTTTGAATGGCAGACCAATGCCAGGATGGCAAAAATAGAGGGCGAACTGAAGGCTCTTCTGCCAACTGCTCCACCACAGGAGACTGAGAGAATCAGAGAGATTATTCAGGAAGGCTTTCGTGAGGAAGAACAAGCAGATTATTACTGATTCAAGTTAACAGTTTCTCATCAAATGCTAAAAAGATAGAGTTCAGGTTCTTGCATAACCATATAATCAGAAATGCCACATTTCTGGTACTGGGAACAAATTTTTGATAGCCTTGTTAGTTTCTCGTCAAACCAAAGTCATATGTTACTGTCACTGTTAAGCTTAACTAGAGATGCTCTTTTTTCTGTTTTGTACTTATAACTCATTTTAGACAATGTGCAAGTAACTCAGATACTCATTAACCAAGTTATAGATGTGACAGTGCATCCAAAGAAAAATATCACAGCACCAATTCAACATTTTGGAAAATTCACCTATCATCATAATCGCTATATAGAAGTAGGTTCATTACCTTTAGTTATCAATGTTGTTTTGATATCCAAAGACATGAGCTGTTTAGCAAACACAATATGGAGGTGAACGGTTCAAGTCCCCTGTCACTCTTCAAACTCATCACTAACAAGTCCAGTCTAACATTTTATTGTGCAGTGATATCAATGATTTAATCTCCACATGTGTGCATATTTTGAAATATAAAAGTAAAAGAACTTGTTTCCTGTGGTTCATCTTCATGTCTTCTGTCAGGCTCAGGATGCCTTTCCTGTTCAGCAGCTCATTTCCACTAATTTGATGCATTTCTCCTCTCCCCCATCACCTTTATCACAGGCTCCAGAAGAAGCACAATATTTCTTTCCCATGAAACCACAGACAGCTGCTTTACCTTAATTTTAGACAATATGCAAGTAATTCAGAAAACCATAGGCAAAACTTTCAATATGTTGGTGTGATTATATACATTTTCTGCTTTTACAAACAACGTATGGCATATGCTCACTACGGGTACATTAATTCTGACCAAACATAAATGTTAATGTGTGTTATTCTGACTGTAGTCGTGGCAGTGGTGGTGAGCTGTTTTGATTGGAGATCTATTGACAATTACAAAAACTGGATCAGTGCTGGTCTAGTAATCTGAGAAAATGCTCTAGGATATAGTCAATAAAACAGAAATTATGGCACAGGGCCAGGCTCACACTTACATGTCCATGTCATACAGACAGGTAATTGCACTGCAGAATTGGAACAAGGGCCAGCACATGTCACTATTGGTTCCTCAACTCATGTAGTTTCTTGTGGGTTTTGTTGGATGTACAAGTTACTTTGACCTTAGTAGTTGAACCAGAGGAAGGTGTGATCAAGTATTTATCTGGGGTTTTATGCCTTTATTTTGATAAAAAAGCTGGAGAGACACAGGAAATTGGGCGAGAGAGAAAGAGAGGGGAATGAGACAGTGGCTGCCAGGTGGAATCGAACCCAAGGCCTCTGTTTATAGGGCGCCTGTTATACTGAGTGAGCTTTATGTTGTTTTTTTTGGCCTGTTTGGTGTTAATATTATACGTAATATAACAGAATCTGATGGCTGAGCATGAGACGTAGTGTCATATATGCTTCGTTGAAGGATTTATTTTTTGTTATCAATTATTTATTTGTGTATGGATTTGACAATTACACACCATAAACATCATTTCATTTTTTTGTGTACATGGAATGCACAACATAAATGCGTAACAATACTTTATTATTATATAATATTAGTATGCCAAAAAAACAACAACAATCCAACGAACAACAAAAAACAACCAAACACGTTATCAGGTCATGTATGGTTTAGATTGTTGAAGGATTTCATGAGACGAAAACAAATCATGTCTCCATCTAGTGGTCAAATGTTGGAACTACAAGGCCTTGTCCCTTAAAGAGAACATATTTTGTCTTGTTCTAAACACGAAACAACAGAAACACCAGTTGTCATTACTGGTTTAAATGTTTTATTGTGTCTTCATCCAGATGTCTATCCTGCTTCCCCAAGCCACTGCCCCAGGCAGAGCAGCCCACCCACCCAGGAATAGTCACCTGCCACGCCCATTACAATAACAGCAGCTTTCCTCTTATGATCTTGGCACTTGTTATTGGCTAGGTTAAATTTAAGGGTTTTGAAAAAGGGTAAGGACCTGTTTACCTATTCTAGAGTGGACATAACCCTTAACCCCTTGTCACTCCTATAAATTCTGTAATATTCGCCTATCCAAGGCGTACCCAAAGTAAATTGAATGCTGTTCTTGAACTGTTTGGAGAATATGGATGGGCTTGGTCTCTTTTGAAAGGTATCACTCTGAAGTTTTTCCCCAAACTGAAATAATCACTATAAGTGCTACTATCATTGAGTAATCTAAGTGGGAGCACACTGAATTAGAATGTTTTTATTCTCGCCTGAATTTTTTTGTTGCAATCAGATGCCTGAAGATGAGTGTAGCTGAGAATTTTAGCTGGAAAACACAATGGGACTACAGCATGAAGCCTTACCTGGCCCCAGTTCAAATTTGATAACAATCCTGCTAAAAATGAGTATTTTACACATGTTTTTCTAAGTGTATATCTAGGCGTTTTCCTAAAGTTGCCATTGACAAACAATACATGCGCCAAAGTGCAGCTTTTGCACAGTTACGCATTAAAAAGGCAGTGCTGCCTTTTCCCAGGGACCGTGAATGCAGCACATCGTTCGTTTCGTAATCTCATTGGCTATTCAATGCTACAGTTTCCATCGGGATCGCTTTCTATTGGCTGAAGCCATTCAGCGCTGTCGGAGGGGATGTTCCTCATACAGACACAGCCACTCATTCGCTATTGCAGGCGGCAGCCGGGGACAGGGAGCTTGTGATTGGTCGAGTGAGCTGTCAATCGAAAGGTCAGAGGGCAGCGCCATTTTGTAAAGTGAAATAAACATTGTTTTCATGTAAACGCCGGACTTATGAGGAGAAATAAACGGATTTACTGGATATACAATGCGTAATTTCATAAGATGCAGCAGCGGGATGAGGTTATCTACCGGTACAACCGTGTGTTTTGGACTAAATACTTTACTGGATTGGATTTACTGGACTTTTCTGAATGTAACGACACCAAGTTTGTGGGGAAACCCTGTGATCCTGAGCCTGCCCTGACACAAATCGTGAGTTATATCGGCTTTTTACGAACTTTGTTAGCATGATTATAGTCTGATTCGAGTGTTGCTGTGATGATTATATTTAGGAATGGTCGGCATATCTTTAATCACAAGAGTTTTAGCTTTCCAACGATATGTGGCATGACTATTTCAAGTGACTGGTGACATCCTCTATGACACCTCCCTGATTAAAACCCCCCGGGCCGTCGGAATGGCAACAAGATGTTTTGCGCGCTGATGCTTAGCTTTTTGCATCATGGACAGCATCCCAGTAATAATTGAACTAAACCCTCAGACTCAAAGATGAGGATAACATTTCTCTTGTCTTTTAGGTTGAATTTTTATTGCAGGAATCTAGCAGTGACAAAGCAGCATCAGAGCATTAAAACACAATTATTAAATCAATTTCTCCCTATGAATCAACCCTGCCTCTGATGAATAGGCTGCCGGATGGTTCAGGCTGAGGATTGAGGAAGGCGGTTCTTCACCAGGCTCAGCCAACCCTGATGGCAGAGAATGTGGGGACCACCCAAGACCAAATCACTGAGTGCAAGTCTTTCCCTTTTTTTCTCCAAGTTGAATGGACTGCACCAGTTCTCGGGGTCCTCGCAGGATTAGGGTCTGACCAGCTTTGTTCTCGCGCCCGGTCCTGACACACACTCCTTCTTTCTCCATCATTCTTCAACGGTACTTCCCCCACTCAAATCTCTGCCACTTTTACCGACCTTGTGGCCTTCTCTCCTAGACCTGCCTCAGCCTGTCTTGTGGTCATGTCACAGGTTCCTCATATCTTAACCTTTGTATCTGATGGTAAGTGATGTGTTTTCCGCTGTATTGAGATTCATGGTGAAATCTGAACTCATGAAATACTTGCTGTAACTTGTTGAATAGGGAAGTAGGAGAGGCATTCCTGCTTCCCTCTTCAACAAGTTACAGCAAGTATCTGTGTCAAGCACATCACTTTCTCATCCTGATCTTACCATTAGATACAATTGCAAATCCCATATGACCATCTTTCCTTGTCTTTAACACTAGTCATATAAAGCAAAAACACCTTTTCTGATTATAATATCA